>NC_071272.1:7452500-7597500 GCF_023375685.1 Ictalurus furcatus
AATAGTGGTGGTGGTAGTTGTAGTAGTAATAATAATAATAATAGAACATTTTATACACATGGTAGTTCAGAGTGGTGTAATAGAAATAAATGATGAAAGTAATAGAATGTACAGGATAAAAGAAAACATGAAAAAAATATATAAATACAAGCCTAAACATGAGGACATTAAAGAGCAGATAAAATAAATATATATATATATATATATATATATATATATATATATATATATATATATATATATATATATATATATATATATATATATATATGTGTGTGTGTGTATGTATGTATGTATGTATGTTAAATATGTAATGTATATATTAATACGTATTTTGTGACCGTTGAGGCCAAAAATGCCTGACTTTCTTGCAGCTTTTTTCAAACTCTGCTATGCAACAGGTTTTTTTGTTTGTTTGGTTTTTTTGTGCGGAAAACTACTCGAATCTGTGAAATCGCACTAAATTGCTCTGCAGAGAAATTCTTTCGCAGTGATGTTTGTCTGTAAATGAGACCTTTTAGCTGTACTCGTGTTCAACGCACGTGAATCGAAGAGGGCTTTTGCAGAACGCGTGCCGTGATGACGTCACCGTCGGAAAATCTGCGGTAATTTTGAAAAATCCCAAGCTCCTCCGAATATCGCGGAGTTTGCTCGATTTTGTGTCCGTTTCTGCGATCGTGAAAGCTTGAAATCTTGAGGGACTGTATAACGCAGGGTGTCTGAAAGCAAACTCCGCAAAAAACCCCCACCACACAGCATCTGAGAGAGTGTGTGGAGCATATTTTGTATATAATAAATGAAAAGAGAATTTTTTAGTTTTACTCCAGGTTGGTTCCTGACTTTTCGGACACCCTGATTACACGGGATAAAATAAAACGCAAAGATAAAAACGTAAGTACAAAAAGAAGCCCAAGGAAAGGCGCACATTATTGTAGAATAAAAATAAATGCATTTAAAAACTGAATAAAATAAAATCTAAATCATGTATAAGGTAATTTTAAGGAATTTTAATATTCTGAAATATAAAAAAAACAATTTAAAAAATCTATGAGAAGCACTTTCAGGTAAATGCCAAATTACAAAGTCTGTATTTTACTGAGGAGATTTCTAGATTTTCTCTTCATGTGTCACTTCTTTACACTCTCTCTCTCTCTCTCTCTCTCTCTCTCTCTCTCTCTCTCTCCCCAGAGCACAGTGAGTCACCACCGAAAGCTCCGCTGTCACCTGTTCACCAGCACCCAGTGTGAGTCTCATTAACCTTTCTATACGTTTCAGACTGCAGGCTGTGTGCCGTCTATCTACTGTAAACTTCGGAGTAGCACGCCTTCTGGAAATACACAGCATTAAATGAAGCGTATTTAAATGACAATATTGTCAAAATGACAACGTTTGCAGGCGGTGTTTTGATATAAATGTGACCTGATACAAGGCCAAACGTCCAAGTATCTGATCAGGTTGTGTCTAATCTCACCGATCCGTTTGTCTGATCTTGTCATCAGTGCGTGTGAAGATGGCGGTGCCGCTGTGTTGGCGCCTGCCAACGGAGCGGGGTCTGGGAGCTCCAGCGACTCAGAGAGCAGCTCCGAGTCTGAATCCGACAGCGAGAGCAGCGACAGCGGCACAGATGAGATGCCACCTGCTCCTAGGAGTAACACACCACCAGTGAAGGTACACGAACGCACAGTTTGCCTGAAACAACACATTATTAGTGAAGGTGTATACACACACATACACACACACACACACACGTTCACTCCGTGTCCCCGTATCAGCAAAAATTCATCACCCAAGAGGTATGCAAGTATAGACATGATATGATTGCGTGCACACACATACACACACACATACACACAGACAGTCTTTTCTGTTCTAGATAATCAGATCTTCACCACAGTTTTGTACTGTTTTTTTTTAATGGCTCTCTGACGAAATGTTCAAACAGGTTTGACATTTTCAGTAATGAATCGCATCGTAGCATGAGCACGGTTACGACAAGTAGCAAGAACAGCCGTGAGAAACGGGCATCGGGAAACCGAGCGGAAATCAGATGAATCTTCGGTCGTGCGCAGCAGATCTCTGAATCCGGTTTATTGTTCCTCTGTTTGTGTGGGAGAATGCACAAAAGGCCGAAACGCTCAATTGTAAGCGCAATAATGATGTTTCTATAAGAAATTATTTGCCGTGTCGGACTCGATCGGTTGTTAGGAACAAAAAAACCCCCAAAAACCCCAAACATGACATGAATCCTGGCTATGTTTCTCAGCACGCCACCTCCAGTTGTCTTTGCGTCTTCGCGACCAATCCTTCCTCAAAATTTCCGCTTATTTCATCCCCCCCCTGCTTTCATATATAATAGTGCAGAAACCACAGATCGCATGTTTATTTGTGTGAGATTTGTGGATTCGGCAGGGATCTGCTGTGTGTGAGCCTTGTATGTGATCTCTCGTGTAGCCTCTACTACCACAAAACAAGTCTTGCAGTGTAGAGCAATAAAGCGTTTTTTGAAGATTTCGAATCTGAGGAGTTGGGTAGTGTCCAGAAGAAATGATGGGGAAAAAACAAAAAAGGAACAAACAATTACCTAAGGGATGATGATAATTAATTCACAGCGATCAGCTAAAGCAGTGGTTTTCAAAGTGGGGGCTGCCAGGGGGCGCCCGGAGGGCCTCAACAATTTTGTTGGAGCCACCAAGCCCATCCCTCCCACTAGTATGTTTTCTCACTCTCAGACAACCACACACACACACACACACACACACACACACACACACAATCAATTTCTAATGTAATGTGATGTAAGATGTAATTATTATTAAAAAAGGGAGATATATTCAGAAGTCTGTATTTTTATTGTGTTTTAAAGACATCTTGCAAAAGGGGGGCCTCGGTTAAATGTTAATGAAAAGTTCGGGAACCCCTGAGCTGAAGCATGCACACGTTGTGTTGTGGAACCACTTTACTCTCTTTACTCTATATACCATATAAACCTCCATCTACACTGCACAGGTCTCGTTATTGTTCTGTGCTTGGACCCCGAAGATCGCTCCTTGCAGCTGTATTTTCTTTCTTTCTTATTTTTTCTCTGCTAAAACAAAATCATGCAGCCCAGAACCATAAAGCGTATAGACACAAACCTTTAATAGTTAACAGATCTAGAAAACAGGAAGTAAAAAGTCTTTCAGATGGTTAAGTGAAAGCGAGAATCGATCAGCGTTCTGTATTAAAGGTGATGGGAAGAGACTGAAGAATTATCTTGATGTTCTGTGCATTTAGGTTGTGTCCTGAACACACACTCTAATTGAGTGTTATCCTGGTGTCTTCCCGTCAATACAGTAACGGGAAAACATATTTGGGATCGTTTAAGCCGCCTACAGTAGGAAGGAGCTGAATGGGTTTTGGTGGTTGCTCTTCAGCGTCCCCACGTTCCAGTCCTACCACCGAGCGCAGATTCTCCGGTTCACTAAAGGTCACCAGTGACAAGAAAAATGCCTCAGCCACATTTCTTATTTTATATTGCCACAAAAACCACACAGAGCAATCGACTCGGGGGGGCGGGGGGAGTAGCCTGTGGGTTTAGCTTTGGCAGCGACAAAGAAGTTCCATATTTTAGAAGCTGGTCATCATCCTCTCTGTGAATGAGCTGTTAACATGTAATAGAAAGGTTAACGCTTGTCGAACTTGCGTATTAATATAAAGCTGTGATTTGCAGCTGCATTAATGTCATATAGAAAATGAATCGACACTTTCTGACCAATCAGAATCCAGAATATTTTAGTAACTTTTTGCATGTTTTATACTTTTAAATTGTGATGTCCAGTATGTTTCAAATGGTTTATTTTCTGTCGATGTCTGCCTTCGTCTCTGTATATATGTATATGTGTGTGGTTTTGTATTTATATTTATATATGTATGTGTGTGTTTGTGTGTACACCCCAGGCCGAGGGGCTGAAAGACATCAACTGGCAGTTGATCACTTGGATCAAGGAGAGCCAGCAGAGCCTGAACCCTCAGAACCAGGCCGACGTTGCGTCAAAACCCAAGCCCAAACCTGCGGCCAGCACCAAATCGCAAATGCACACTCGCTCTGCGGAGGATTCCAAACCCAAAAATAAGAGACACTACAACTCCTCCCGTACTCCCCCCGCCCAGCCTGAGTTCAGTGACGCCAATCCTGAGGCCAAGCCCGCCCCTGTTAACCAACACACCAGCCACAAACCTGCTTCTAACGCCAATCCGGAGGCAGGAACCCGAAAAACGGTAGGTGATAACCGCCTAGGGAAGAGCACCAAAGCCCAGAGCAGCTTGCACGTCGAAAGCGTGGAGGTGACTCCCCGCAACAAAGATGCAACGTTTACGGAAAGGCCAAAGGTCAAGACGAAAACTGGTCACGAGAAGAAATCTGAGAGCAGAAAATCGACCAAACGGTCATCTTCGGAAAAAAGGGACGGGAAAGAAGCAGCTGCGAAGCCTACCACAGCGGTGGCGGAGGACAAAAAGGAGGCGGAGCCTGTTCGCCCGTCCTCCCCGCTACCCAAAAGCAGCGTAACTGTAACTCGTGTGCCCTCCAAAAGCTCCAAAAAGAGCCGGGCTCGCTCACCGAAGACGGACAGGAAATCCAAATCCTCGGCATCCAAATCGACCGTCGACGTTCCTCTCGCTTTGGTGGTGAAGATCCAGCTCAGTCAGCTGGCCAGAGTGCCACAGGTACCCAAAGCAACGAAGACCGGAACCAGCGCTCATGTGGAGACCCCTTTAAAGAAACCGAGCCAGGAGAAAGAACCTGGTAAAGCGGGCAAGAAGAGACCTGTGAGTTCTTTTTACATGAATGTTTTGTTAGCGGTTGTATACTCTGTTATATACCAGTTAACTGGATGTTTTGTTTTTTTGGGTTTATAGTAGCAGATTCTTGCCATTTGTCATCAAATTTCCAAAACAGAACATATCTATACCACCTTTTGTACAGTGCTGATAAGCTGAGGTAAAAAGTTGACAGGAATAAAATGTGCCAGAACCTCGTACGAGCTTTTTAAATTATTACGTGAGGCTTCGGCACGAGTCAGAGATGAATTTTGATTAGAATCGGTGCTATACTTCATGCTGACATCACAGCAAACTTCACCTCTGCACAAAATCTTCTGAGTGGCATTTGTACAGGAGTGAAAGTTGTCATTATAACACCGCTGCATGTCCAAGAGTTAATATGTAAATTCTTAACTGAAGTAGACTTTTGTACCGAGCCTTGAGGGACATCCTGTGATAAAGAATATAACCAGCGACCTGTGCAGAGGATTTGGAGAAGTGTGTAGCATAGCTAGGGTTCCGTGAATTTAAGAAAAAAAATTGCTACAGGTAAAAATCACAATCCACCATTATCTATGATCAAAGTTCTTATTTATTATTGAGCTCTTATCTTTATTAACCTATTCGCCTGGAGTTGAATGGGTTTAATCCAGACCTTAATAACTCAAAATCAAATCTGTGTAAATATTAGTCAAATAATAAATATTATTCTTATTAATATTATTATTATTATGTAAAAATGTCCACTATATATTAATGTAAATTTATGCGTTCTGTCGCTGAGTTATGAAAAAGCTCATTGATACATCTCCAGAATATTACAGATTTTAATAGTAAGCGTAATTAGAGATGGGAGAATATTACTTTTTTTTTCTTTTTTGAGACATCAAGAGTCATACGAGGCAGACAAGAGAAAGTAAAAATTAACAAGTGAAAGAACGAACTAGCGAGCATGCAAGTAAGAAAGAACTAGTGAGAGCGCAAGTAAGAAATAACTAGCGAGAGCATGAAAGATCTACGACTGCACATATAACAACGTATAAAGTGTAAATCTAACCTAAATCAGTCCTAACGAAAAATACCATCAGGTCTCTTTACATGTAAACTTTTCCAGTCAAAAACCAAACATTCGAGTCCAATTCCAGTCTTTTCCAATTGTTCCAGATTCAGATCTAATTTAGATCAATATCTGATCCACTTTTATTATTATTATTATTATTATTATTATTATTATTATTATTATTATTATTATTATTATTATTTCCCCCCCGTATCACCCTGATCGCTGCCATGTCTAATTTAAATAGTTGTATTATGTTCATAAAATAAATCGATGCTGAGGTGGTTTTGTAGATAAAGCGGCCTGTGTGTGTGTGTGTGTGTGTGTGTGTGTGTGTGTGTGTGTGTGTGTGTGTGTGTGTGTGTGTGTGTGTGTGTGTGTGTGTGTGTGTGTGTGTGTGTGTAAATATGCAGCTGCAGTAAAATAAGAATAGTAGCAGCCCTGGAGTCAGAAGCAGTGAGTAAATCATTGATCACTTTAACCTGCGCAGGTTCCACGGAAAGATCGCAGTCCAGATTGGAAAGTGTAATTGACGGAAATCCGGATGTAGATTTCTACTTTAGATTCCCCCGAATCTGACCCCCGTGCTCTTCCAGGTGACGCCGGGTAGCGGAGTTATAAATCATTACAGGATACAGGTGTAGAGGGGATACATACTTGTGATCAGAGGAGCGACTGCTGATTAGCAGCACTTCCTGGAAGCATGCGATTGCTCAAAATGTGATGTTTTCTGATGATCATGATCAGTTATAAATCATCACTATACATTTTTCAGAGATATTGCAGGTGGTGTTTAAATCATTTTTAATAATAATTAAACACTAATGGGAAGCAGATGATTTTAAGTCTTTGTATTGTAAAATGGTTTTAAATTATTAGTGGTTTTTTTTTTTTTTTTTTTTTAATGTTGAAATTTTGTCCACATTTAGAGAATTTAATATTTACGACATTAAATATCACTTAATATCAAACTCTCGGTTTTTCTCTCGGTTTAGCTGGAGCTGTGTTAGCGGTCCTGTATATCCTGATGCATATCGTGATGTGATTTATTTTGGTCATATCACCCAAGTTGTTATGCGGTAGAGTGTTAAAAAAGGGTCAATGAATGACCCAGATATAAAGATGACTCTGTGTGTGTGTGTGTGTGTGTGTGTGTGTGTGTGTGTGTGTGTGTGTGTGTGTGTGTGCGGTTTTTATTTTTACTCAGGCTGATCACACTGATCTCTCCGTGCCAAAAAAGAAGCCGAAACTGGAAAAGGACAGAGAGGGAAAAGCGTTGTCTTCATCTCAGCACAGCTCCGTCAAAACAGAGTGAGTCTCTCTCTCTCTCTGTATCTCTCTCTGTCTCTCTGTCCTTCTCTCTCTCTCTCTCTCTCTCCCTCTCGCTCTCTCCGTATCCCCCCTCACTCTTTCTTTGTCTCTCTGTATCTATCTCTCTGTCTCTGTGTATCGCTCTCTTTCTCTCTCTCGCTTTCTCTCTGTCTTTCTCTCTCTCTCTTTCTCGCTCTCTCTCTCTCTCGCTCACCCACACACACCCATTACAATGTAGCTCAGAGGCTAATACATCTAATAATAAACAGTGCTGATGTTAATTTGGGAAGTTGGTGTTTGTAGCTGGTCAGTATCGTGACCTGTATATAGTAGTGACTCATGTGAGTGAATGACTGTTTAGCATGATGCCAGTGACATCACCATGGCGATTTCTTCTCCATTAGCTTGTTAGATTTTTTTTTTTTTAAAAGAAAGAAACCAAATACAATGGAATATTATAGCTATGGAATACCCTTTGTTCGTAACTGTTAAATGATAAAGCTATATATCATAATGTATACATGACTATTTTAAAATGTGCCTCTCGGCCATGCAGTGTAACGGCAGTATTAAATAATGAAAAATTAAATGAAAAGCAAACTTATGAGCAAAGAATACTTAAATACAATTCAAGCCTGTATAAAATATACAGAGAAATAGTCTAATCTAATAGAAATATTAGATTTTTTTCCTTTTTTTAAAATTCCTTTTGTTTAGGTTTTTAATAAAGTATTGCATCATTCTTATTTTTGTTCTATTGTGATGTACACTAGGCATGCAATTTTTTTGTTTATTTTCTTTAGTTTGTGTTTTTTTTCTAGTGTGTAATTCTTTTGTTTGTTTAGTTTTTTGTTTTAGTGGGGGGCGTTTGTCGTGTAAGTGAATAATTCTTGCAAATGTTTGCTTTGCTTTTCTTTTTTTTTGGTTGGTTTCTCACAGCGTGGGTTTTATTTTTTTGTATGTTTAGTGGTGTAAAATTCTTGCAGTGTGGCTTTATTTATTCTTGTATATATTCGTCATAAACTCGTCTTCCCAATACTGTCGTTTATCCAAGCAGTAAAGTGTTAGTTTTTGTGCAATAGCATTTTTGATCGTTTTCCTGAATGGCTGTGGGTTTGTAATACCTTATTTAAATGAATAACGCGAGTGTGTCGGGTGGTTACGGGACGAACCTTCGCACGCCTCCATAACTAACGGAACACGGAAAGTCCCTGATCTCCCAGCGGTAACGAAACTCCAAGTGCTCCGTCCTGACCATGTTCTCATCCTCACTCCGTCACAGAGCAGCCGCGAGGAGCCGCGAGGAGTCAGACAGGAAGAGCAGCAAGAAGGTCCACACTCCTGCTCCTCACAACCCGGGACACAGACGCCGCGCTGGAGAGATGGAGGAGAGCGGCAACTCGGGCAGCAAGCACAAGAAGAAGTGCTCGATCAGAGCAGAGCATGGCAAGAGAGACAAGGTACGAAACAAAATGGAGGCGCTTTACAGAGCAGATGTGCTTTTAGGATGGTTAGACTTTTTTTTTTTTTTAAATGAAATTAATAAAATAAACAGAGAAAGTAGGTTAAGGGACTCCTTGTCCTGCGTCCTCTGTTAAAAAATTTAATTAAATAAAGTCCAGCATCATAAGGTTAATGTATATTTTGTATCTGAGCAAGGAAGGACAAATCCAAATAATTCTAATGTAGGAATTTGTGTATTGAGACAAAATGGTGGAAAAGTTGAAAAAGTTCTATAAAGAAAAGCTTTAATTTTTCAGGGTTTTTTTCCCCTCTCTTTCTTATGGTACTGGTCTAATGGGACACGCTTATAACAGCAAAAATGTAGACATTATAAATTAAAATAACAACTAAATTAATTAATTAATAATATACATAGAACATAAGAGAAGAATGAGTAAAAAATATATATTTTTTAATTGCTCTGGTATATTATCCTTTTGATATTTTTTTTTTCAGTTTTTTTGTTTGTTTTCCAGTGTTTTTATTTATTTATTTATTTATTTATTTATTTATTTATTTTGTGGAGTATAATTTAAATTTAAAAAGTATATAGCCTTTATAATATTTATTTTAAATGAGCTCTCGGTGTGCAAAATGTGTTGTTTAATTATTTGTCTATTATTATTATCATTATTATTTTTATTTCCCCTCCATCTTTCCTCTCTTACAGAAAGCACCAAAGAGCAGCACATCTGCCCCGGATTCGTCGGCTTCCTGTGGAGCCCCGGCAGCACACCGACCCCTGCTCAAGTTTGACGACAAGTACGAATAAAAATCCAGAAACGATAGATTACCGAGCAGCAAAGATTTTTGATATCAGATCCTGGTTTTTGGGTTTTTTTTCTTTTTCTATCAAATCCGGGACGTTCCACTTTCTCTTTCAGGCAGTACCCTGTGGATTATCATATGAAGGAAGCCAAAAAGCTGAAGCACAAAGCCGACGCCATGGTAACGTTTCTGCAACACGTTTACTAATCATTGGAAAATCACAAGATTTATTTATTTTTTTTCTTAATCCTGGGAGTCCAGGAGAGCGTAACCAGTTGTGTTGAGATGTTTTGTGCTCTATCATCTCCTCAGTCATCTAACTGTAGATTCTAGAAAGAAAATAATCAACGATGGGGTGGTGTGAAGACGCGGTGTTGATTATTTTCCTATAACGGCACATCCTGACGTGTTTGTTCGTCATATATCGCAGCAGTTTGCTCACAATTGCAATTTTTACATTTATTTATTAAAGAACGACTCTTCTGTCCTGAAGACTTTCTTGTGGTGGAAAACAGCATTAGTATAAACGTTAATATTAACCGGATTAACGTAAGAAACGTTAATACACGTCTCCACTGAGACTCCGAGAGACACTAATCCTGTCTGTGTAGGGTTATTATACTGTTACCTTTCGCACTTACTGTGTCGAGCTTAGTTTAAAGAAAGCCGGTTGCCGAACAATGGAGAGAACGTGCCGTATTCCAGGCTTAAATAGCGACCGTTTTACTCAGAAGGACCTTCTGAGCTGAAATCGAATGTCCGATCTGCTTAGTTTGCATGTTTAATCGAGGAAAATCAACTTAATCCTAGACATGTTTTTAAAACGATCATCGGTCTGTTCAAAGATAATAATGGTAGTACTTTGACAGCCTCATAACAACTGTGCAACAATAAAAAAAATAAAATAAAAAAAAAACATTTAATACTAAAATTGCCGGTCGGCCAATGTCCAGGTTTCTTCTCTATCTTCTTCTATTCAATTCAATTCAGTTTTATTTGTATAGTGCTTTTTGAAATGGACATTGTCTCAAAGCAGCTTTACAGAAACATATAAACACAGGATACAGATTTTAAATGTGTGAATTTATCCCTATTGAGCGCGCCGGTGGCGATGGTGGTGAGGAAAAACTCCCTAAGATGATCTGAGGAAGAACCAGACTCAGAAGGGAACCCGTCCTCATCTGGGTAACACTGGATAGTGTGAAAGTAAAAGGAAGTTCTTCTATTACTACTTATTCCAGTTCGTCACATTTTTCCGGGTATTCCGTATTCAAATTTAGTGCAACCTGACCTTGCTTCATTATTTACAGTGGTTTCAGGTATGAAAACTACCACTTGCATGCTTGATCCTCTGCTTAAGTCATGTAGGCTTGTTTAAGTCATGTTTCGTTTTTTTTTTAGTGCCCAGTAGTGTTCATAATAATTAATGGATCTTTGAATTCCGGTGCTGTCCCAGCTGAATTCAAAATGGCTGCTGTTACCCCTGTTCTAATGAAGCAATAACTTGGACTCGGACAACTTAAATAGCTAGCGTCCTATATCAAATCTTCCCTTCCGGGCAAAAATTTTTGAACGTGTTGTTGCTTTGCAGTTGCATAACTGTCTTTCTGTCGTTTCATAGCACTGAAACTAGGGATGTTGCACACCGATACCGATCGTTCGAGCTTTATATAAGTGATATGTAAGCATTCTGTTGACTGTCACTGTTAACCTTTTTTTCCCCCAGATAAAGTAATACCACAGATGTTGCCTTGGTTACATTATTTACAGTAATGTTGTAGGTTGTTTTAATTGAGAATCCAATACATAAGCACAACAAATATTCGTTTTTACAATGAACATTTTAATAGGCCTTTTTAAAAAACAATACGTGGCAAACGGCAAATTTTTTGTTGTTTCTTGAGACCTCGTAATAATTCCACGCTGGTGATGACGCAACCGTGGCGCTTAAAGTTTAAGGTCGTCTTGACTTTTATGTATTTGCGTGTTTTTAAGTTTAGTTTAAGTTGAAAGACTTTGTCATTATTTGTTTGCTGTGCAAAACAACGAAATGTTAGTATAGACAACACAACATATAAACAAAAAGCGCAACAATAAATATTAAAATGCAGACAGACTAATATAGATTAAAAACCTGGAGAGCAGTCAGGACGTGTTCGAAAGTTTTACAGTGCTAGCAAAACAGCTATTTTTCAGTCTTGTGGTACGAGAGTGAATTGTCCTGTATCTTCTACCCGAAGGTTGGAGTTGGAAGAGGTAGTGTGCAGGGTGAGTGGGATCTCTAATAATTTTGGAGGTTCTGCTCCGACATCTGGACAAATAAATGCCCTCGACTGATGGTAACTGTGTGTGTGTTTACGTCATCGAATTGCGATCGGTTCGTGTCCTTGGCCAAATCTAGAGATTACAGATCGAGTCATAGAACGTGATTATCGGCCGATACCGATTGGCGGTCAATCGATCGGAGCACCCTTACCCGAAACAGCCTTGGTTAAAGGTACAAATGGTTTCTGTTGCTGGATCTCCTTCTATTCTTATTCTCTTTGACATTTAGTGCTGCATTTGACGCTGTAGACCCACAGTGTGGATCTTTTACCTACTCGTCTTGAAACTGTTTTTGGTATTTCCGGCACAGTTTTAAACTGGTTTAGATCTTACTTGGCTGGATGCAGATAGTTTGTTGCTATAGGGGAATACAGGTCTGGTATTGAACCAGTTTTTGTACTGGCATCCCTCAGGACTCAATTTTAGGACCCTTACCATTTGGTCTTTCTTTAATCCCACGTGGCCAGCTTTTACGATTTCTTAGTATTAAAGTGCACCTATTATGGTTTTTCAAATATTACCTTTCACGTAGTGTGTTATATATGTAGTTGCTTGTGAACGTAAAAAACATCTGCAAAGTTTCAAAAATCAAAGCGCATGACAAACGGAGTTATTGACTCCCAAAAGAAGGAAAAGATTCCGAACAGCTGAAACGAGTCGTTAGAAATTCCAGACTTACTTCCTGTATTAAATGTAGCACTACGTAGGTTTGTAACAAAAAGCCCTGCCTCTGGTCTTCATCGGCTGCTCGCTGACAGACGAACGGAAAGTTGTTACGGTAGTGGGCGTTTCCTTTTCCGACAAACGCTGACAGCGGTAGACCAATCGCAACAGACTGGGACATCTGAAAAATCAGAGCAGAGAATGCACCCAAAACGTGTGGAACCTACTTCCAGTTGAAATTCGGGAAGCACAGTCACTTGGAATTTTTCAATCGTATTTGAAAACATTTTTTTTTTTTTTTTAGGTTGGCTTATTGTTGATTGTGGTATTCATCTTTGGTTTGTTGTTTGTTTTTATTCTATGATGTATCAATTGTTGATTTGTTTGTTTTATTCTTTGCTGTATTTCTACCATGTAAAGCGCTTTGAGAAGCTCCTTTTAAGGCGCTATACAAAATAAAGTTTTATTATTATTATTATTATTAATTGTCGTCTTAATTAGCAGCTTGACGAATTAATGTCCTGATACTTAATCACTTACTCCAGTCCTAGTGTCCTAATTAGTTAGTTCCTGATACATGATCTATACGACCCCGATTCCAGAAAGCTGGGACGCTGTGTAAAATGTAAATAAAAACAGAACGCAACGATTTGCAAATCTCCAAAATCCATGTGTTATTCACAATAGAGTGTAGACAATATATCAAATGTTTAAACTGAGGAAATGTAGCATTTTAAGTAAAAAATAAGGTCAGTTTGAATTTGACGGCCGCAACATGTCTCAAAAAAGTTGGGAAGGGGGCGACAAAAGGCTGGAAAAGTAAGTGTTGGTAAAAAGAAACAGCTGGAGGAAAATTTCACAACTAATTAGGTTAATTGGGAACAGGTGAGTAAGATGATTGGGTATAAAAAGAGTATCTTAGAGAGGCAGAGTCTCTCAGAAGTAAAGATGGGATGGAATCTGGATGGAAGCAATACAGTATGTTGCTCTAAAACCTGTATATACCTTTCAGCATTGCTGGTGCCTTTCCAGATGTGCAAGCTGCCCATTCCATAGGCGCTAATGCACTCCCATACCATCAGAGACGCAGGCTTTTGAACTGAGCGCTGATTAAAAAGCCGGATGGTCCCTCTCCTTTTTAGTCCTCTTTAGTTTAGAGGACGCAGCGTCCATGGTTTCCAAAAAGGATTTCAGATTTCGATTCATCTGACCACAGAACAGTTTTCCACTTTGCCTCGGTCCATTTTAAATGAGCTTTGGCCCAGAGAAAACGACGGTGTTTCTGGATCATGTTCACGTATGGCTTCTTCTCTACATGATGGAGCTTTATCCAGCATTTGTGGATGGCACGGCGAACTGTGTTCACAGACAGTGAGGTCTGGAGGTGTTTCTGAGCCCATGCAGTGATTTCCATTACAGAATCATGCCTGTTTTTAATGCAGTGCTGCCTGAGGGCCCAAAGATCACCGACATGCGATATTGATTTTCACTCTCGTCCCTTGCTCAAAGATTTCTCCAGATTCTCGGAATATGTGATGATATTATGTACAGTAGACGATGAGAGATTCATAGTCTTTGCAATTTTACGTTGAGGAACATTATTCTGAAATCGTTCCACAGGTTGTAGACGCAGTTTTTCGCAGATTGGTGAACCTCTGCCCATCTTTACTTCTGAAAGACTCTCTAAGATCCTCTGTTTATACCTGATCATCTTACTGACCTGTTCCCAATTAACCTCCAGCTGTTTCTATTTACTAACACTTACTTTTCCAGCCTTTTGTTGACCCCTCATAACTATTCTGAGACGTGTTGCGGCCATCAAATTCAAAAGTACCTTATTTTTTTCTTAAAATGGTACATTTCCTCAGTTTAAACATGTGATATGTTTTCCCATGTTCTATTATGAATAACATACGGGTTTTATGAGATTTGCAAATCATTGCATTCTGTTTTTATTTACACTTTACACCGCATCCCAACTTTTTTGGAATTGGGATCGTATAAAAGTAGGTATCAATGGAAATGGTTTGGATGATGCTGAATCATAGTGTGCAGGTGTGTGAGTGTATGTGTGGGTGTGAGTGTTTCTCATCCTAGTGTGTGTGTGTGTGTGTGTGTGTGTATGTGTGTATGTATGTGTGTTTCTCATCCTGTTATATGTGCATGTGTGTGTTCGTACCTAAATTAGGTGGATAAAATGGGTAAGGCCTTGAGTTACCTGGATGCTGCCATGTCCTTCGTAGAGAGTGGCATCGCCATGGAGACAGATCCCCAGACGCCCAAGTCGGCTTACACCATGTTCTCCGACACCGTAGATCTCATCAGGTAGTGTGTGTGTGTGTGCGCGTGTGTGCGCGTGTGCGCGCGTGTGCGCGCGTGTGCGCGCGTGTGTGTGTGCGTGTGTGTGTGCGTGCGCGTGTGCGTGCGCGTGTGTGTGCGCGTGTGTGTGCGCGTGTGTGTGCGCGTGTGTGTGCGCGTGTGTGTGCGCGTGTGTGTGCGCGCGTGTGTGCGCGTGTGCGCGCGCGCGTGCACGCAGCTCATGTAGGATGCATCATTAAATTAATTTATGGAAGTTAGAGTGGATCTAAATGGTTGTGTTTTGAAGACCATAAATGGGAATGTGGGCGTGTCTTTAATTGAAAGGTAAATCTACATTAACGGAGGTGCTCTGTCTGGCTCGTGTCTTTCACCTGCAGTTTTGACTATTAAGATGAAGAGTGTTTTTGTAAATCGAAATGCTCTTTTCTTTCGGATTTAAACTATTCTCCTTTTCATGTGGTTTTCATCTCCTTTCAAGTTCATGTGGTGATTAGCGTTCTACATGAATAAAAAACTCTGTCACGCTGTTACAGGAAAACTGTTTGGTGGTTACATATTGTACTTTTTTCCGGTTATACTTACATTTAATGTAGTGGAACGTCCATGAAACATGTTCTTCTGTGCGTTATAGCAGCTATAAAGAGGCATTCCCTCACCAGCTTCTCTTTATCCTCTGTCTTTAAGCTAACAAGAAAAAAATAATGCAGTTTTAATTAAAAAAAACAAAACGCAGCTAGTTACGTGACTGAGAAACTCCAGAAGCGTAAACTCCTCTGGCCTGGAGATGTTGGAAAACTTACAGCTTTACTCTGTGACACTGGAGAGTCCTTCCATAAAGGTGAAATAAATATCATCTTCTCTTCTGTTTCCTTCTTCTTCTTTCTCTTCCTTCTTCTTCTCCTTCTTTCTTTTTTCTTCTCCTTCTTCTTTTTTCTACTCCTCTTTCTTTTTTCCTCTCATTCTCCTCCTCCTCTTTCTGCTTCTTCTCTTCCTTATTCTCCTTCTTCTTTTCCCCCTTCACCTTTTTTCTTCTCCTTCTTTTTCTCCTTCTTCTTTCTCCTTCTTCTCTTCTCCTCCTTCTTCTTCTTTTTTTTCTCCTCCTTATTCTTCTTCTCCTTCTCCTCCTCCTTCTCTTCCTCCTTCTCCTTCTCATTTTTTCTTCTCCTTCTTCTCTTCCTTTTTCTCTTCCTCCTTCTCCTTCTCCTCATTTTTTCTTCTCCTTCTTCTCTTCCTCCTTCTGCTTCTTCTTCTTCTTCTCCTCCTCCTTCTTCTTCTACTTCTCCTCCTTCGCCAGATTTATCCTGAAGCTGAAGAACTACGTAGACCCGTCAGCTCCTGCGTCAGAGCGAGACTTCTTAGTCCTGTGGTGGGTGTCTTTGGACGAGCTCTTAGTCTCCTGAGATTGGGGATTGTTGTGTATTTGAAGTGATGTATTTTTATATATATGTGTGTGTGTGTGTGTGTGTGTATATATACATACATGTATGTGTGTGTGTATTTGTGTGTATATGTGTGTGTGTGTGTGTAATGAATGATGTGACGGTCCGAGTGCTTATTATTGAATTGATTTATTTATAGTGTTTGTATTTGCAGTGTTGTATTATTGTTTTGCATTGTGTGCGAATGTGTGTGCGTGTTTATTTTTTTACAGTATGCGATGTCAGGCCCTCCTGCAGATGGCGATGTTTCGCTGTAAACGCGAATCAGCGCTGAAGTATTCTCGCACACTCACCGAATATTTCAAGGTAAATCCTCAGTTTTATCTATATATAAATCTCTGTATTTTTTCTGTTTTTTATGTTTACATATACACTTACATTTATTCATTTAGCAGACGCTTTTATCCAAAGCAACTTACAAATGAGAAAATACAAGCAAAGCGATATATCAAGCAGAGAACAATACAAGTAGTGCTACCATACAAGATCTGTTAATTGAGTTCCAGAAGAAGCAAAGTGCGCAGAGTAGAGGTGTCAGTGCCATTTTTTTTTTAATGGGTTGATTAGGTGTTGACGGAAGAGCTGGGTCTTTAACTGTTTTTTGAAGCTGGTGAGAGATTCTGTGGTCTGGATTGAGGTTGGAAGTTCATTCCACCACTGAGGAAGAGTTAGTTTGAATGTTCTTGAAAGGGACCTTGAGCCACACTGAGTAGGTACTACTAAGCGTAGGTCATTGATTGATCGCAGATTATGTGAGGGAACGTAAGCCTTCAGGAGAGAGTTGAGGTAGGAGGGTGCTGTTCCAGACAAGGTCTTGTAGGTGAGCATCGAGGCCTTGAATTTGATGCGGGTGGCTACAGGAAGCCAGTGGAGGGAGATGAAGAGGGGTGTGACATGGGTTCTCTTGGGCTGGTTGAAGACGACGTGTGCTGCTGCATTCTGAATCATCTGAAGGGGCTTGATGGAGCTGGCCGGGAGGCCCGAGAGTAGTGAGTTGCAGTAGTCCAGTTTTGAGATAACAAGAGCCTGGACTAGTATCTGTGTAGCCTGTTCAGTGAGGTAGGGTCTGATTTTCTTGATGTTGTACAGGATGAACCTACAGGACCGTGCAGTTGTTGAGATGTGGTCTGTAAAGGTCAAGCTGTCATCGAGAATCACCCCAAGGTTCCTGGCCATCCTGGTTGGCTTGAGTGTGGTTGAGCCGAGCTGTACAGTGAGGTTGTGGTTGAGTAAGGGACAGGCTGGGATGACGAGAAGCTAAGATTTTGCCAGGTTGAGCTTAAGGTGGTTTTCCTTCATCCAGACCGAGATGTCCAACACGCAAGCAGAGATGCGTGCAGAGACAGATGGATCGTCAGGCTGGAAGGACAAATAGAGCTGGGTGTCATCAGCATAGCAATGATATGAGAAGCCATGAGACTCAATCACCTGCCCTAGAGATGTAGTGTAGATAGAAAAGACGAGTGGACCCAGAACTGACCCCTGTGGAACGCCAGTTGTGAGTTGCTGAGTTTCAGAAATACCTCCCCTCCATGATACCTTGAAGGTTCTGTCTGAGAGGTAGGATTCCACCTAGCGCAGAACCGTTCCGGTGATGCCCAGGCTGGAGAGAGCTGACAGGAGGATCTGATGGTTCACAGTGTCGAAAGCAGCAGAGAGGTCGAGTAGGATGTGGACAGATGATCTAGAGGTTGCTCTTGCTAGTCGTGAGGCTTCAGTGACTGAAAGCAGAGCCTCCGTGGAGTGATTGCTCTTGAAGCCAGACTGCCTGGTGTCCAGGAGGTTGTTTCTGAAGTAGGCTTATATATAATGGGCAGCTTGGTGTTTTACTGTTTTTCATTAGATTTGTGTTTTTTGTTTTTTTTTTTGTTTTTTGCTGTTTCCAGAGCTCCAAGACGATGCAGGCTCCTTCCCCCTGCATCTCCAAGTAAGTCCCGCCTTCCTTCTTCCTGTCTCCAATGTTTAAGGTGTTTTAATACTCCACTGAAGCAAAGGAACTGTGTCAACGTTCTCCGTCTGTCTCCCAGGAGCTCGTCCCCGAGGTCCCCGATGCCGTCCCCGGCGAGTTCGGTCATCTCCAATCCCAGCGGCAGCGGAAGCACTGTGTCCATTCCTCAGCTCATCCAGCAGATGGCGTCATCGTACATCAACATCACTGCTCTCTTCCTCAACGCTCACGAGACATGGGAACAGGCCGAGGAGCTGGCACGCACACGCACCGGTAGGTTCAGGACACACGTGGGGTCAAAGGTGACATTTCTAAGCACATGCTTTGACTCCACTGAGCTGTTCAATGAGTGACAGCAATCCAATAAAGTTTCAGCCATGTCACCACTTTGGCCCCGCCCACTTAAGAGGAGAAAATCTGCCATGGGAAAGTCACTAGTTATTCATACGGTCACATGACCCACGTTAACCTCATTCAAACACAGTCATTAATATTTAATGAACTTTCCCTGGGACGTTAAGTCACGCCTACTTTAAACATCTGTGTTTATTTTTGGAGCTGAGGAAGGAAGGGAAGAAGGGAAATAGGACTGAATGTAGGAAGGAAGGATTGAGGGAATGATGGAACTTGGGAAGAGAAGGATGGAAAGAAGGAACGAAGGGCAGAAAGAGGGGAAATGGAACTAAAAGAAGCAGTGAAGGAAGGAAAGTGGGGAGGACGTAAAGATGGAAAGTGGGAAAAGAAGGAAGGAAGAATTGAGAGAATGATGGAAAGTGGGAAGAGAAGGAGGGAAAGAAGGGAAAAAGGAACTAGGGGCGGACAGAGGGGAAATAGAACTAAAAGACGCAGGAAAGAAAGGAAGGAAGGACGGAAGGAAATAGGAACGGAAGGGAGGAAAGCGGGAAAAGGAGGAGGAAAGGAAGAACAAAGAAGGGTAGAAGGAATGATGGGAGAAAAGGTGGTCAATTGGGTTAAAAGAAGCAGGGAAGGAAGGAAATGGAAAAAGAAAGAAGGGAAATGGTGAATGTTGGAAGGAAGGAAAGATGGAAGCACATGAAGATGGAACGAGGGAAGGGAGGAAGGAAAGAGGGAAGGGAAGAGAAAGAAGAGGAAAAATCGAGAAAGAAAGGAAGAAGGAAAGAAGGGGAAAGAGCGATAAAGAAAAGGTAAAAAGAGAAATAAATGGAAGGAAGAATAAAAGTGAAGGTGGTTTTGTGATTTATGACTTTGGCCACTAGAGGGCGGTGATGTACAACTTACGAGTTTGAACTTTTCATTTGTTTCCTGTTTTATTTTCATTTCGGTTTTTCTTCACTGGTTAAAAGAATGAAGCAAATCGTGGATCAGTTTGTCACCTGTGTGTGTGTGTGTGTGTGTGTGTGTGTCTGCAGGTCTGTTGAGCGATCTGGACAAGGTCCTCGGCCACCTGAGTTTGACTTCCAGCATGCCGGTTCTGGTGCGTTACACTCGCCAAGGTCTCCACTGGCTCAGACTGGACACCTCGAACCCTTGCAGCGGCCCGTGAGCTTGTGTGTGTGTGTGTGTGTGTGTGTGTGTGTGTGTGTGTGTGTGTGTGTGTGTGTGTGTGTGTGAGGAAAACGGGCGTCTTTTAATTATTTTATGTTCTGCTTCGGGAAGGAAGGAAGTCCGTTTGCACTTCGTTCTGAAAGAAAGCAAGTCGATGTAAAGACATTTCTTCACACAGAGAAGAAGCTGAAAATCACTGGAATCTCACACAGAGCGAGAGAGAGAGAGAGCGAGACGCTGACTTCATCTTTTTTTCTTTCCTTTCGCCGCTCTAAAGGACAAATAGAGGGAACAAACATGAAGTCCACACTACATGTTTCAACTTTAACTTTGCACTCGTTTCCTCTTATCATGTGACTCATTAATTTAAACCCCACGTTTTTCATATCTCCTGTGGAAAACCCAAAAAACTGTGATCCCACTCTTATTTATTTCGTCTGTATTATTATTACTATTGTTATTCCTTATTATTAGTAATATATTGACCTTGAATTTTTTTCGCCCTCTTTGGAAAGACTTTTTTTTTTTTCTTTTTTTTTACCCTGATGTTTAGGCTTCCAACTGACATGAAATGATGATCTTTTTTTTTTTCTTTTTCTTTTTTTTTTTAAAGTTATTTTCCTGTGATCCAACTCCGAAGTTCATCACTTGCGCTTCGCTGTTTGTTTGTTTTTTCCAGATCCACAGTGAAGACGTATTTGATTGGAATTTGAAATATAAAGCCACTGTTTTGTTTTTTGTTTTGTTTTTCAAACTTTTTTCCAAATTTGAAATCAATTAACAAAATATAATTCTACCTCAAGCGGACAACAGAGGCAGAGGAACAATTAACACACACACACACACCTGTACCTGCACAAACCCAGGGCCTGAGTTGTACCTGAACATAATATCACACCTTTAGTATGTAAAACACTTGTGCCTTATAGTGAAACTGCTGTAATGAAACAAAGCCACCGCAGATCTAAAGATTTTTTTTTTTAAACCCAGATGAACTCGCGACAGCTGTGTGTAATGATATCAGTTTCTTGATTCGCATCTGTCTCTGGATGTGGGTTCAGACTTAATGCACTTTCCAGGGAGGAAACAGGAATGGCTACGATGCCGAGGGGACAACAACAACAACAAAAAAACAAACACGATCGTTGTGTACTTTCTGCTTCGTAGCCAGATTGGGATTGCAAAGGTGCCAATACTTACAATTCAGCTGTAGCATTTATATTTTTTTGTTTTTTTAAACCTGTTGCTATGGCAACATGAGAGACACCTGAAATCTCAGCGGAGAAGACGATTCACTGAAGGGGACGTGACGTGAAAGACATTCAATTCTGGTTACGTTTTCTTTCGTAAGTAAATAAACGGCCTGATTTATTATTATTATTATTATTATTATTATTATTATTATTATTATCACCAATGCAGATGTTTCGCCTTTTACTGTTGTTTAGCGCACATCTGGGGAGGGGGAAAAGAAACTAGGTAGTTGGTTAACTTTCCCACTACATTCGTTCGGGTCGTTATCATCGCGTCGTCTCGTCCAGTGACGTTTGAGGTCAAATCAATTTTTTCTTTTTTTTTTGCCTGATAGAATTATTATTATTATTATTATTATTATTATTATTTCTTTTTCTTTTTTCCCCCCAAATCTCAGTGCGTTGAAATCTCCTCCCCGTTCGCTCTCAGCAGATTTTCTTGTCTTGCACAGCAGAATCTTTACCGATCGTTTCCTCTGGAAGTGCTGCTCGAGCGAGGTCTCGTTCGGTTTGCGTTCGAGAGAACCGAACGTTTTGGCGAAGGAGATGGATATCCGAGGGAACTCTGGTAGCTGTTATGTTTAAGTCAAAATAAAAACTAAAAAACATCCAGAAGCTTTGCTGTAGGTCTCACGTTATTTATTAAATATGGAACTGCAAACTGTTTTGGCGAACAAAGCGACTGAGGACGATTTGCCGCGTCACCTTTTTGAATTTTTCGTCAAAGTGTCACTTTTGGGGTTCGGTTTCGTTTCCGGTCGTTTCCATGGATACATTCCAGCAAAGTTACCTTCAAACAGCCAATCAGAAAGGAGTATTTTTCCCAGTCATCGTTTAAATCAAATTGATTGTTATTTATTATTTAATTGTATTTAATTTCAGTGTTTAACTACAGAAGAATGCTAACCTTTCTGAAACGTGACACGATCCGAATTTTTCTCCAAAATTCCGTAACCAAATTTTCAACTCCAAACTTTTTTTTTATTTTATTTTTTTTTTTTACTGCAAAATATTTTTTCCTCCAGAAAATGTCAGCTGGATTCAGAGCAATAACACATAGTTGGCTTTATGTGTGTGTGTGTGTGTGTGTGTGTGTGTGTGTCTGTCCTTGCTGTTGTCCACTGCTAAACGAGTGCCATGAAAAGCATTTCTCAAACCAGCTACACACACACACTCACACACACACGGAGACAGACAGTAACTTGGTTCTTGGTTTAAAGGTGTGTTTTGGAAAACGTTGGCTTTTTATTTTCTTCCTGAGATTCCCAGCGGGATTCCTGTACTGGAAATGTGAACTTTGTAAGGACGGCTGAGATTTAAGGGCTGCACATGAAATCCGAAAAGGAAATTGTATTACTGTATTTATTTTTATCATAAATTATCAACGAAAGGAAAACTCTAGAACTATTTGTCCTGTCTGATCATGTGATAATGCTTTTTTTTTTTTTTTTTTTTTTCAGCTTTTGTCGAATTTTCAATTCTTCCAAAGAACACTGTTTTACTTGTTCTTAAGACAAATTTTACAGGATGTTTTTTTTTTTCTTTTTTTTTTTTTTTGTTGTTGTTTGTTTCATCTCTGTACACTAAATGAAAAGGTCCTCCATATTTCCGCATCACGCGATCGTTCTGTAAAAGTCCGAATCCTGTATACGAGTTTTTGCTTTATGTTCTATATCACATGCGTGAGGGTGTTTTTGACGTGCAAAACGGAGCGTGTTTTTTCTTCCTACATACCATGAGTTTCAAAATAAACGATGGGGGGAGGGAGGGAAAAGAAGAAGAAGAAGGAAAAAAAAAAACTTTCCATCAAATTGTTCGGAATCATTTTGTAATTTTGCCTTGTTGGACAGATGTAAATAGTGTTATGTACAGCGCTGTATAAAGAATGGCAATTAAATGAGTTTTGTTCTTTTTTCTTTTTCTTTCCTTTAACTTACCAAAAAAAAAAAAAGATCAGTCACCCCCCCCCCCCCCCCCAAAGCTGTTTATGCAGACATTTGTAGCTAGGGGTCGATCGGATTGTCGGTTCCTCTCTGAGTGCCGACCACAGCTCTGATTTTTGTCTGATACTTCGCAGGCAATAAAGTTTTTTGGGGAAAAAATCATCCATATGTCGTGTTTTGTTTTTCTTCATGTAAAGACAGAGACAGAAATACTTGTTCTTTGTTTTTTATTTCAAGTATATTTAAATGTACATACAAGCAACATTTCAATTTTTAACATTTAACTTTTTTTCTACCTTTTCTCTCTAGCTTTGATATAATCTAAAAAAAATTACCTTATAAAAACATTTGAACTCCAAAAAAAAAAAAAAAAGCTAAAACACATAGATTACGATTTGATTACGTGTCGAACTTCTCTGAGGTTTAGCGGCTTTCTGTACAACTTTTAGCCACGCCCACTTCACGATTTCATGTGTCTGATTCGCCGCTGAAGTTCGGGTTGTTGAAAGCGGGCTGCAAGAAAAGAAAGAAGAAAAAAAGTGAACAAAAGCAGCATGTAGTATTGTGTAAGAAATAAATCAGTGTTGTAAGATATATTGCAAAGATTGGGAAAAGGAAAAGGGGTATTATGGAGTACCAGGCGATGCTACAGATCAGAAATGCGTGCGCACCACGGTGAACTTGTTTCCCATGCAGAGATCGAGAATACCTGAATGTTTTAGGGCTATTTTCATGCCTCTCTGTGGTGTTTTTTGAGATGTAGTTGTAATTGCTGAGACCTGGCAGCCCTGATTGCTGCATTGGTTCAAGTGGGGCAGTAGTGGTTTAGGTTAAAGCTCTGGGTTACTGATCGGAAGGTCGGGGGTTCAAGCTGCCACTGTTGGGCCCTTGAGCAAGGCCCTTAACTCTCTCTGCTCCAGGGGCGCTGCATCATGGCTGACCCTGCACTCTGACCCCAACTTCCTAACAGGCTGGGGTATGTGAAGAAAATAATTTCACTGTGCTCTACTGTATATGTGACCAATAAAGACTCATTATTGCTTCAAACTGACCGTCTGTCCCTCGGTGATGGAATGAATCACCACCCAATCTTCAATCCGGACAGCAGAGTCTTCAAAAAACGGATAAAGACCCACCTCTTCCATGAACGCGTAACTAACCCCTAACTCGCCCCTACTCAAATAATAATAATAATTTTAAAATAAAGTGCACTTATACCTGCTCTTACATCTCTACTCTGTGCACTTTGCTCCTCTAGCACAAAAATAACCAAAACAAATCTTGTACTGTTAAGATTCTGGGTTACTGATCAGAAGGTCGGGGGTTCAAGCCCCAGCACTGCCAAGCTGACACTGTTGGGCCCTAAACCCTCTCTGCTCCAGGGGCACTGTATCATGGCTGACCCTGCACTCTGACCCCAACTTCCTGACATGTTGGGGTGTGCGAAGAAAAGAATTTCACTGTGCTGTAACATATACGTGACCAATAAAGACTCTATCATTATTATTATTTTTTTTTTTTTTTTCCTCATAATAACACGGTGCTGTTGATCGGCGTTTTGCGACGAGCCGTTTCGAAGGAAGACATATGTAACTCACCACGTCGACGTGATTTCTGCTGCTACTCGGGAGACTGACACTGCCCAGCTTCACTCCTTTCACCTTGAAGATGTAGTATAACACGGCCACGACGACCGCCACGGCCAGCACAGCTCCGATTACAGCCCCGGTGATGGCTCCTGCTGGATCTGCTTGGAGATTGTTTTTTTTTTGTTTTGTTTTGTTTTTTAAACAAAGGCTTTCATGATGGTAGACATTTTTAACCCCTCCAAAAAAGAAAAAAAACCTTCACATTTATTCTGTAGTAAGTCTTCTGATTTTTGTCTCTTCATCTGTTTTATTAATTCACTGATTTGTATTTTATTTTTCAAACATTGCTGTTTGAAATGACTAGATCTTATTCATACACCACTTTGGATGACATTTAAACTCATTGGAGTGTTTAGATCCATCCATCCATCCATCCATCTTCAACTGCTTACTCCTTTTCAGGGTCGCGGGGGAACCTGGAGCCTATCCCAGGAAGCATCGGGCACAAGGCGGGGTACACCCTGGACAGGGTGCCAGTCCTGGGCACAGGACTGCAGGGCACAATCACATACACACTCACACACCCATTCATACACTATGGACACTTTAGACATGCCAATCAGCCTACCATGCATTTCTTTGGACTGGGGGAGGAAACCGGAGTACCCAGAGGAAACCCCCGCAGCACGGGGAGAACATGCAAACTCCGCACACAACTCTGGACCCTGGAGGTGTGAGGCGAACGTGCTAACCACTAAGTCACCGTGTTTAGATGTGCTTTATAAATCTAAATGTTAAATATAAAGGTGACCATTTTTCAAAACGTTTTTAGAAATAGTGATGCCTCTGGTATAGCTCAGAAGAAGAAGAAGAAACAACTCACGAAGGGTTGGAGAAACGGTAGCACTGGTTTTTTCATGAGTTCCTGTGGAATAATCTGCAAAGGGAAAGAAAAGATGTCCTGATGAGTACGGTTCTGTGTATCGAGAGGGTTTCGAGAGGATTCTAAGAGTTTGATGAGAACGTGGATCTCACGCTGGTGGCGTTTGCAGACGAAGCCTCTCTTCTCCAAGCAGCTGTTGTCGTTCCATTTCCCGTCCTTGTACATTTCCACGCAGTCCTCTCGAGTCCCGGCGTGTCCCCCACCGTTCGGTTCGCCCTGAGCCCAGTTGGTGAAACCCAGCGCGCTCAGATCCGTCCAGGCCCAGCCGTCTGAAACCCATTTACACGCGTTCGTTACTGCTAGTGTGAAAAATAATACGATTTTATTCATTCTCAGAGAATCTCTGATCAAACCTTTTAACCTTTATAACCTTTTTAAAATAAATGCTAATAATCATATCAGATGTATTTTTTACCAAGTACATTTACACCAAAAACACTACATTCAATCTAAAACACCTCCAAAATAAGTCATTTTTATAAAGACTCTTAAATAAATAAGATTGAAGATCACCTCCATCCGCATAAACAGACTGCCTGACTCCGACCACATCTTCATCACTCCACCTACTTCAATGCTTAAGATGACTCCACCCACATCTGCATCTCTTACTTTAAATCTCAAGTTGACTCTGCCCACATCTGTATCATTCCCTACTTTAAGTATTAAATTGACTCCACCCACATCTGTATCATTCTGTACTTTAAGTCTTAAATTGACTCCACCCACATCTGTATCATTCTGTACTTTAAGTCTTAAATTGACTCCACCCACATCTGCATCTTTTACTTTAAATCTTAAGTTGACTCCACCCACATCTGCATCTTTTACTTTAAATCTTAAGTTGACTCCACCCACATCTTCATCACCTCACCTACATCAATGCTTTAGCTGACTCCTCCCACATCTGTATCATTCCGTACTTTAAGTATTAAACAGACTCCGCCTACATATTCATCTCATCTCATATTCATTTAAAGTTTAAATTGACTAAACCCACATTTGCCTCAGTCCTCCTTCTTCAAAGACTAAACTGACACAGACTCCGACCCCAGATATATGACAACAGACACCCTGACGCCCATGTATCCACCTTTTCTACCACTTTAAAAATTTTACTGACTCTGTCTACATCTGCATCCCTCCTTTTACCTTAAAGCTTAAATGGACTCTCTGACTCCGTCCACATGTCACTCTTCTTACTTCAAAGTTTAAACGGACTCTGACGCCGTCCAAATATGTATCACTCGTCTTACTTCAAAGTGTGAACTGACTCTCTGACTCCACCCACATCTCTATCGCTCATCTTCCTTTTAAGCTTAGATTGACTCTCTGACTCCACCCTCATCTGCATCGCTCATCTTCCTTTTAAGCTTAGATTGACTCTCTGACTCCACCCTCATCTGCATCGCTCATCTTCCTTTTAAGCTTAGATTGACTCGCTGATTCCACCCACATCTGCATCACTCATCTTCCTTTTAAGCTTAGATTGACTCGCTGACTCCACCAATATCTGCATCACTCAGCTTCCTTTTAAGTTTAGATTGACTCTCTGGCTCCACCCACATATGCATCACTTCTCGCACTTAAGAAAAATTAAGCATACTCCTTAATTCCGCCCACATGCATCACTAATCTTACTCCAAAGTGTAAACTGACTCCCTGTATCACTTCTATTACTTAAAACCTTTAATTGACTCCGCCCATATCTGCTAACACAAACTTTCAAGGAGTTAGCATTTTTCCTTCCCTCTAACAGGATATTCTGCATTTCTGGTAAAGTATATCAGAAAAAAAAATAACCCAAGCGTACATGAGGCGTCCCTGGAGAGGCCGAGCCATAAGTGATGGATTCCGGTGTTGTTGGTTTTGGTGAGGAACTCCACCTCGGCTCTGCTGTGTACCGACGCCAAGTCGCTCCCTGGGATCTCCTGGCAGAGGTGTCGCGCCTCGGGCCAGGAGCGGCCCTGCTTGTCATTGAACACGATGTAGCAGTAACTTCCGTACGCGTGCCAGAACGGCAAACACTCACCGTCCCCTGGAGGCGGGGTTGGAGGAGGTGACTCTAGATAAAGACAAAGACATCATATCTGTTGATATTGTTGCCATGTTGCTGTGGCATAAGAGGAGTAAAACACTTCAGGATGTGCTGTTATAGGAAACTAACCAACTTCATCACTCCTCTCTGGTGTGGATCATTTTCCTCTAACAGCATGTTCTTACATGATACCTTTTTATTATTATTATTATTTTAATATCACTAGCTGCCTAGCCGAGCAAGTTCTTCGTGTTGTCACACTGTTACGTCACACAGCATGATAGATAGCTAGATTTTTCAAACGCCTAGAAGAAGCCCTCACACACCCATGGTCACCCGGTATGTTTACCATGTGAGATTTTGCAGAGGTACGGCTTAGCGGCTTTGCAATCCGTGTCGTTCCACGTGCCCTGGATGAAGTGGGAACGGCCGTGCATGCTCACACAGCCCTCTTCTTTGTGATTGGTTGGCTCTCCCGGACCCCAGTGTGTGTAGAACACCGGCCAGCCGTCAGACCACCGGTACGTGTTGTCGTCCTCCTGCAGACGACGACAGACATTTTTACCATCTCGGTTCACCCCAGGCATCGACTGGCACATCGGTGTGTTTAAAAACATCCCATAAATCACAGCTCTATTTATACTTAAGACCGAAAATGGCTGATACGCAGCGGCGCTCGGTCACATGACCACCATACTCCTTCTCTGTGCTGTAAAACGGACAAATTTCTATAGGTGTCATTCTCAAATCTACTTTATATTACTGTGATCTTTCGAATATGTTATCGTCTCTATAGTAACGACTCACACAGGGACGGATAAACAGATTAAGAATGTTAACATTTAGTAAGGAGTCTCCAGTGTTGGTGCTTCGTAACAATCAGAGGAGAGCTTTAAGAGAGAGACAGGTGACAGAACAACTGTTTGTAGAAACAATAGGAAATAACGTGTATTGTTTCACTTGTATAATGTTCCACGACGTTAAACGTAATTATAAACATGATAAAAAGTCCGACGTGTCACTCCTTAATAAATAAAACAGAGCAGTCGCTGACAAAGTGGCATTATTGGAAAATAACAGCTCGACACCTTACTGTGTTTTTTTTTTATTCCATGGACGAATTGTTAGCTAAGCTAGCTACCTAGCTAATTTTGCTAGTCAATTTTTTTTCTGCAATTTTTCTGCATTAGCTTTCTATATCATATTGAAAAATAAATAAATAAATAAATAAAAGAGGTCAGGTTGAATTCACGAGGATATACGAAACTAGCAAATGTATGTTGTTTCTTATATTAAGAAAAACCTGATGCTGTTTAGCGCAGAACAATTAGCAAAAAAGAAATAAATGAATACCATAGTGAGTATTCTAAACGTGATCCATCAGATTTAGCAGCTTTAAAAATAAATAAATAAATAAATAAATAAATAAAACATGAGCTAGGAAGTGTGAGCTCTTCCTATACACTCAATTCTGTGCTTTTATTTATTTCTTTATTTTAACTAAAAGAATTAGACGGCGTGTGTACTTTGCGTCTGAGCCCGATCCATGTGTCCTCTTTATTCTGCTGCAGCGCTGCTGAGATGAAGGCCTGGTCATAGCTCATATCCACGCTGGCCAGGTTTCCTCCCTCCTTCTCACAAGCGGCCTGTGCCTCGTCCCACGGCTTCGGCTCCGACACCAGCTTATAGCAGTTCTTATACCAGGAGATGTAGTCTGAGTGACAGGGACTGCTCGTGGGAGGAGGAGGAGGAAGACTGCTGGCTGTGGAACCACAATATGAGCAAAAATAATACTCAATAAAGTAAAAAAAATTAAGCAGATAAGAAAATACATTTGAAAACAAAACAACAACAAAAAACCCCTCACATTTCTTTCTGTAGCACACCCAGCTTCTTTTCTCGTCACACTTCTCGTCATTCCAGCGACCCGTCACCCGGTGGTTATGAGCCATGGACGCACAGTGCTCCTAGAAAAGAAGGTCAGAGGTCAACTTGAACAGCTTTAATCTTCTTTGATCAGTTCCTTTTTTTGTACTTGGAAAACAACACCTTCTGGACAGTAAAATGATGCTTACAGGCCCTTCTGTGTTTCTCCTCAAGTGTGGTTTAGGTGATGCTGTGATTGCATTTCAGTATGACACGGCTACGCCACGCTGATCAAAGTGATATGTGATGCAACAGGGAATTACATTCACGTAAAACAGGGGAAAAGAAAGCAATCCCCTGCTGCGACGTAAGACAGTAAGAGCGATGCAAAGGTTTTGCTTTTCAGCGTGTAACGTTTTCTGCGTGTCACTAATGAAAAGCAATATTGTGTTGCACGTCTTTCCCGTGGCTTTTCTATCTAGCATGACAGCGTGTAGAGTTTATATCGTCAGTGAATAAAAAGAAGATGTAAACTGTAAAACTTCACCTCGCCTTCATTGTTGTTGGGTTCTTTATCAGCCCAGTTGGTGAACAGGACGGGACTCACTCCATCACTCCAAGCAAATTTCCCCTCATGAAGCCGATCAGACAGACCGATCCATGCCGCGTGGCTCACGTCTCTCAGATAACTAGCCACGAATTCTGGAGAGTGACATGGACACGTCAAACATCAGCAAAATGTGATACAGCACTGCACTCGTACGATGCTAATGTTTTTTTGGAGGTTTGCGGAGAATTATTACATTTACATCAAAAATGTTTTTATGGATTTTTATTACTTGAATTAGTTCAAGTAATAAACAAGGTATTAAAAATGTTTGAAAATCTTTTTAAAAAATGTTTTTATGGGGTTAGTTGGTAAATTGTTGCCGTATGGCAACAGTGTGCATCGGTGTGCATCATATAGTCAAAAATAACACAAACTGTATGAGATTACAATTGTAATTACTGCATTATCCAGACTATAAGTTGCAGAGGTTTTTTTTTGCCACCTAGTAAGCATGTAAAAGTTGTATTTTGTAGTAAAACTTGTAATTATATCTCAAAATCCTTACAAAAATTTGATCCAAACATGTTTTGGGTGAATACTTTCTCCTGAATTCTTAAATCTTTCTCTTGTAACATAAAATTTTGAAAACATGGTCTGAAATGACTCCAGTTTTTCTTACTTTGAATTGTAAATATACTATTAGAGTGACTTTTTTGGCCTGTTTCAGTTCATGAACGCACATATGACAGTTTTGTTTTGTTACATTTTACCATTTAACAGAATACTCAAAACATATAAACTTGTTTAAATGACAACAAATAAATGTTAACTTATCTCAGATAGTGTTTCAGTTTATTCTTTAAGTAGTTTCGTCTGAATATTTAAAAATTGATCAAATTTTGAAAGCACCTCCTTGGATGAACTTCACCACGCCATGTGACTGCAGAAAAGAAAGTGCAAACAGCACTTCCTGGTCACATGGCATGGCATTTATTTTTGTTATGTGAAAGTTAAAGCCCCCTTTTTCCACTTACATAGGAAAATAGTAGTTTTGTATTATTGCCTACCAAAAAATGGAGATAAATTAATTGTTGCCACATGGCAACACCATGCAATAAAGGGTTAATATAAACCTGTGATTTTTTGCAGCTGCACTATTGTCAACTATTGTCATAGAAAATTAATCAACAACCTCTGACCAATCAGAATTGAGAATTTAAGAGTCCTTCTGTATGATCTTATCTTATTGGATAAATCCTGGATATGATAAAGGTATAGAGAGCGACAGTTATTTATTGGGACACTTGCCGTTCTCGTTGATGTCGTCGATGACGACAAGGTGTCCTTCGTGTTCTTTGCACCAGTCTCGCGCGTAAGTCCAGTTGGCTTTTTCCTCATTGTGTGTATACCTCCCTCTGATAATGTAGCACTTGTTATGGAAACGCAGCCACCCTGAAAAAAAAACAAACCCATCTGAACACCTGGAACACACATATGTCCTTCCTCAAACTTATTCAGTTCAAAAGGGCATTTAATCAAAAAGTTTCCATTTCCATTTATCCCAAACATAGCCAATTTGCTAAGACATATTTGGTGTCTGAAGAGCTATGAGGCTAATGTAGCTAGCGAGTAAATTTATTTTGTAGTTTTTGATAAATAACTTCCTCAAACCACTTTCAGGTCTTTGGTGACATCACATAGATTTGTAGTTTAGGATACAATGTGAACAAAACTTCACTGTAGCTAAAAAAAAAAAAGAAGCTAGAACATTATGAGGTGACCATCTTGAAAAACCATAATTACTTTACTACCTAAGCTCAATTTGTCAATCGTGTGGTCCCTCAATGCCCCCGCCTTCCAAAGGCCGAATTGAAGGCCGAATTGTGGCGAAAAGCTGGAGGCGATATAGACGATAATATAGCACCAATTTAAAGTTTTTAAATACAGACTATAAAACTTTTACTACAGTAGGAGGATTAATTAGTGTGCACAGATGACGACGCTCTTTTCAGAATCAGGAGCACGCAGATTTGAAATGCAACGACACTGATCAGAATAAACTCCAAAGCTGTCATGTGAGCATCAGATGACAGAAAATAAAGACGCTAATGCGTCATGAACTTTACCAGAAGGGCAGTTCCCGTCCCACGCGGGGGTAGGAGGCGGGGGAGTGTGATGATCTCCTGGCAGTTTCTTACACACGTAGCCTGCGATGTCCCGGCCGCAGTTCACGTCGTTCCATGTGCCTTAAGCAAGCAGGCAAAAAGCTAACGTTGTCACAAATAAGCTCGAAAATATACATTTTAATATTGGCAGTTAGGCCAATAATTGGCCGCACGAAATATAAAAGGTCAGATAGTAGAGGACATGTGTCTTATTCTTAATTAAATTTTTTACACGATCAAACAGAAAATTCATTATGATGGTATTAAGTTTTATATTGTGGTCATTGTACCTGGATATCTCTGCATCTGCACACACTGTTCCTCTCCGTCAGCGTTATTGGGCTCTCCTGGTGCCCAGTGCACGTATGTCACCGGAGACCCGTCCACCCACCTGAGTGCAGAAACACAAACGTAACCTGTACAATAGAAACACAGACAACACCTGGAACGCGCTCTACTGTACGGAGAAATGAAAACGAAGGACAGACGTACAAGTACTCTCCTTCTACGACTCCGAACATCCGCAACCCAATCCACGCTGCGGCAATCTTTCCTGTTCCTACCTGCGACGGAGAAACGTTTCACATGCAGCAAGCTTGTACATTAATAATAATAATAATCATCATCATTAAAAAAACAACAACTATATGACACACACAAGATCGCTCTCTCTTTTAATACACTTTTAATACAGAAGGGTTGTGATCCTACCATGGACACCACAAACGTCTGCTCCTGCTGGTCCAGGATGGAGACGAGCTGTGCTTTCTCAGCGTAGCACCTGGCCAAGGCGGTGTGGAAGTCCACCACATCCGTGTCGTTGTAGTAATAACAGATGCCGTTGTTCTTCCTCCAGCCGGGATTGTCTCCACAGTCAGGGGCTGAAAAAACGCAAAGACACAATACCACAGCGCTATTGAATTCTCAAATATGATTGGTCAGAATTTTATTTATGAATAAGATTTACGGAAGTCTCCAACGTCAGCGATTTTGCAAAGTCAGAGGTATAACTTTAATTTTCTAAACATCTTCGGGACTTATTTATTTATTTATTTATTTTAATGTGGTTACCTGGTATAGGTGGAGGAGGCACTGGGGGGATGATGGGTGGCTTGCCCTTGGCAATCATGCACACCCAATCCAGATGGGCGTCACAGGTGAGGTCGTTCCAGAAGGACGTGCCGTTCGTCGTGGTAACCAACTCCACGCAATTCTCCCGACCTCCGTGGTCATTCGGCTCACCGTCGCCCCAGTTAGTGTGAGTGACAGGTGAACCGTCGCTCCAGTGATAACCTGCGATCACACATTGCCTGGGTATTTCATCTCTGAACAATAGACAGTGAGTGCATTAAAGGAACGCTTCACCCATGAACGACTTGCATATTAATCTCCATAATCAACACGCGATCTTCAACAATTTCGTGATGAGCGTTTTAGTTTAAACTTATTTCACGGTCTACTTTCACTTTTCCTACATTACCCACAATACAGTCCTGATAGTGTTTCAGTGCATTTTAGCCCTCGCTTCATCTCTACCTAAAGACAGGTAGCGAAGCAGCGGCGCTTTAATCCTTTACTCTTTACTCAGCTCCTCATCCGTACCCTTTGCTTAAACAGATCTGCTTCCAAACCCTTAACATAGGTTAAGTGTAGGGTAGGAACGGTGTAGCAAGTGACACGCACCTCCGCTCGTGGGGTCTTGGGTCAAACCAATCCACTGCGTCTTCCCTTTGGTGTAGGCGGCTATGAAGATCTCCTCCTCCACGTTATGGATGCTGATGAGGTTGGCTCCGCGGGACAAACAGTCGTCTCGAGCTGTTGTCCAGCTTTTCTTTTTGGAATAATCCACCGTGAAGAGCTAATAATAAAAATAAACATCGTCAGGTAAACAATCGCTCACAGAAAACTAAAACACATAAACCGCGTTCAACAAAATGAACCACAATGTCCTTTCCCCTTCAGTGACTCGGCTTTCCGGCCATATTTCTTTCCCCTATTTGGTCTGAGACTGCGGTTTTTGAGACAAAATAGCTAGAGCTAAACTGTAAATGTTGCTATGCAAATACTTAGTGACCTCTTAATGTGACTTAATGGCTAACGATACCTAAATAATGAACTTTTGTTAAGAAATATTAACGATATATTGTTGCACTCTATTGTTCAGCGTCCATCTTCTATTTCCCAGCATACACTGGGACGTAACGTTCCTCCCACGTCTCTCACCCTGTAGCACTGCCTGAAGTGTGGCTTGCTGGACCAGCCATCAGCACACCCAGCGGCGGGGGGCGGAGTCGGTGCATGAGTGGACGGGGAGATGCCATTTCTAGGCGATTCGCAGACGAATGGATGCGAGTGGTCACAGTTCTGGTTTCTCCATAAACCTGCAATAGGCTTCGTCGTCATGGTGACACAGTCGCCTTTGCTATCATCTGGGTTGATGAACAATGGGCGGAAATATTATACAAATTTATTCCGTGCCATAAATGTAATCTCAGAATAAGCTACAAATTGCAGGCAAACGTCGTTAAACGTTTTAAATCTATTTTCCGAGATACTAGGGTTTTTCTTTTTTTTTTAGATTGAGCATTTGAGCTAATTAATTCGTGGCACATTACCAGGATAGTCTCTGTCCCAGTGGGTGTAGAGGAGTGACGCTCCATTATCCCACTGATAATCCACTCCTCCTAATTCACCCTTCGCTCTCAGACCAATCCACCAGGTACCCGAGTAAGCGCTTAGAAATGCGGTGAAGTGGGCCTGCTCGTACCTGTGGTGTAGAAGGGCAGGAAAAGGTCGGTACACTCTGATGCTTACGCTTTGTAAATGTAAATAAATAAAAATATGCACTTCAAATATGTTTAAAAAAAAACACTCACACATCCATTATGTGAAGGAGAGTGCTGCTTTTACTCTCACAAAAAGCCTTGGCCTCAGCACGGGTCATGGCTGTCTCCTCAAACCAGTAACAAGAGTACTCAAAAGCATCCCAGCCCTACACACACACACACACACACACACGCACACACACAGACACATAAACAACTAAACTCTTGTTGAGTATATGGGGAGAGTTTGTGAGAAGTGACAGCCTTCAGATTTAGCAATACGGATTTCTGTCTTCTACTTTTCGTTCTCAGCATATTTAAACTAATAAGTAAATACATAAGTAAGTAAATAAATAAATAAATAACAATTGTGTCAGCGAGCGTCACATACCTGAAGGCAGCCGTACACAGTGGGTTTAATGGAGGGCAGAGGGTAATGGCCTTTAGGCGTTTTACAGATGTAGGTGTTCAGTTCAGTGCAGGTTACATCGTTCCATCGACCCGTCTACGAAAACAACAGAACAGAACCGAGTCAGAGTTGAGTCACAACAAACAGTTCTGAGTCAGAACAAACAGAACTGAGTCAGAGCTGAGTCAGAACAAACAGAACCGAGTCAGAGCTGAGTCAGAACAAACAGTACTGAGTCAGAACAAACAGAACCGAGTCAGAGCTGAGTCAGAACAAACAGTACTGAATCAGAACAAACAGAAGTGAGTCAGAGCTGAGTCACAACAAACTGAGTCAGAAAAAAACAGTACTGAGTCAGAACAAACAGAAGCGAGTCAGAGCTGAGTCACAACAAAGAGAACTGAGTCAGAACAAATGGTACTGAGTCAGAACAAACAGAGCCAAGTCAGAACAAACAGAACTGAGTCAGAACAAATGCTACTGAGTCAGAACAAACAGAAGCGAGTCAGAGCTAGGTCACAACAAAGAGAACTGAGTCAGAACAAATGGTACTGAGTCAAAACAAACAGAGCCAAGTCAGAACAAACAGAACTGAGTCAGAACAAATGGTACTGAGTCAGAACAAACAGAAGCGAGTCAGAGCTGAGTCAACAAAAAGAAATGAGTCAGAACAAAAAGAAGAGAGTCAGAACAAACAGAAGTGAGTCAGAAAAACAGAACCAAGTCAGAACTGAGAGAATCGAGTCAGAAGACAAGCAGTGCTGGAAAACACTTTCTATCTTTCTTTCCCTTTCAGTTATCACGTACCTGATGGTACATCTCCACGCAGTCCTCCTTAAAGCCCAGATGGTTGTTGGGTTCTCCGGGAGCCCAGTACGTGAACTTCACCTCGTGTCTGTCTGACCAGGTGAAGTATCCTGAGAACTCCAGATCATTCAGTCCGATCCAGACATCACTGGTGGCTACAGAACGACGGAGAACGAGTGTTAGATGTGTACTACAGCAGTTCGCCTTCACTCTCTGGGTTCTCCTCATTTTATCTCAGTTACACACACAAATTCTTTGTGAATCTCATTTGTTTCATATGGAACCCAAACACATCCATAAAGTAAGGCAAATAAGACTAGCTGTTCATTTTGGACAAAAGTAATGGCGCCCTCAGAATGTACCCATCATCCCAACCCTCATTCTTTCTCCTTTCCTCTATTCCTCCTCCTTTGCTCATGATCTGTCTGTACCCATGTAGAGGTAGCTCTCAATCCAGCTCTGCTCCGTCAGGGACATGATAGAGACGAGCTCAGCGCCGTGCCTCCTGCATGCAGACTGAGCCTCGTGCCATGTCTTCTTCTCCAGGAAGGGTTTGTAGCAGAACTCGCCAAATTCGTACCAGTCGTTTCCTGAACATCTGAGTTCTGCGCAGGAGAACACACACACACACACACACACACACACACACACTCAGGTTCTGATGGAGGATACCAAAATCAATTAATTAACACCAAAAAAAAATACTCAAAATAGCCATACCTCCATCAGCAAACTGGTAGGACACAGAGTAAGTTCCACTGTATCTGAAGAATGGAGAAAAAAAAATGTATGAGGAAATGATGACACAAGGAACATCTGTAGTGTTCTTTTCACAGAACATCTCTACACTTTGACCATAATAAGAGTTTGCAAGGATCTCCCAGCAGGCAGTGAGAGAAAAAAAAACGAACAACAGAATTTTAGAACAAAAAACCTAAATCGTGTTGAGTGAAAATTCTTTCTGATGTAACAGTAACACAATCAAAGAGACCACAGCCCCGCCCACTCAGTTTCTATTGGCTCAAAAGACCGAGGTTCATGAATTCACAGACAAAAGATCAGGATAAAGTTGGCACCAAGCGAAATTAACTACATATGTCCTTTCCCATTCAGTGAATTGGCTTTTCAACCATATTTTTTCCTGTTTGGTCTGTTTTGCAGCCGTTATTAAATCACTTTAAAGCGACAGTTCAGTAAAGCCCGCAGGGAAACGAGGAAAGGGTGCGTACTGCTTGGAGGTGATGCCGTTCCTGCTGGAGCCACTGTAGAAGTTCTGTCCTGGAGCTTTAAGGACGGTGCAGTCTCCTCCCATCTCGTTGAGAATCACACCGGCGTGAATCGCAGCTGCGCAGATCGTAGAGTCCTACGACGAAACAGCTCACAAATCAGCGTAATACAATATCTCGAAAGTCTGAGCTCGATCGTATGATCGAATTTGCTTCGACTGTGTTTCTCAAACAAGATTCTAGATTCTAGATTATTATTCGCCCACAGGAACCGATCGATGTGATTGGGAAGCGGTTGCCCTACGCTGAGATGTCCTATTTTATCGTAATTAATAAAGGTAACATTGCATATAAGAAGATCTCCCATAATTCAAAACATAACAGACCAACTGTTGGTCTGACCAAAAACTGTAATAAAAGTAAGTCTAAAGTTTAAAGATCTATTTGTTTTGGAGATACTAAGCTGTCGTTTATAGCTGATAAAATGAACTCTCTAATGTACAGTAATCCAATGCAACGTAACCGCTTAAGTGGATGTTTCCACCAGCTCCAGTAGTCTGATTGTGGTTTTAAAGCAGTAAAAGAAGCGTATCGCTGATACCCGGCAATACCTCACAATGTTTTTAACTTTTTTCCTCAAATCAGGATGTTAGATGTTGTGTAATCTCGGAAGTGCGTGATTTGTTCTCACCCCTCGGTAAGTAATGGTTCCAAACACACTATAGTCTCCATTCGCACAACCAGCAGGGCAGTGGACTCTGAAGTCAAACACAATAAGGATTTATTATAACTGATTTAAAAATAAATAAATAACAAGATGATGAAAAATAACTGGGAAAAGAATCGTGACGGTAAAGTGCGATAGACTTTTTGAGGGAATAATTAACGAACTTACGTCAGTCTGTCTACAGAGTGGTCCAAGTCGGGTTTTGTTCCACAATTAATGGCATCTGTATACACACACACACACACACACACACACACACACACACACACACTCTTTACATTTACATTTACATTTATTCATTTAGCAGATGCTTTTATCCAAAGCGACATACAAATGAGGAAATACAAGCAAAGCGATATATCAAGCAGAGAACAATACAAGTTTTACCATACAAGATTTATAATTGCGTTTTAGAGAAGTAAAGTGCGCAGAGAAGAGGTTAAAGTTCCAGAGTAGGTTTTTTTTGTAGTTTTTTTTTTTAGGATAATGTGGGGTTGGCGTTTTAGGGATTGGTTAGGTGTTCACGGAAGAGGTGGGTCTTTAGCTGTTTTTTGAAGATAGTGACAGATTCCGCGGTCCGGATTGAGGTTGGAAGTTCATTCCACCGCTGAGGGACAGTTAGTGTGAAGGTTCTGGAAAGGGACCTTGAGCCACACTGAGTAGGCACTACTAAGCGACGGTCATTAATCACTTGAGGGAACGTAAGCCTTCAGGAGAGTGCTGAGGTAGGGCACTTTGGATTCATCTCCCAATCATTAACTCCGAGCACCTTTTAGAAAACTCTTAAAATAAAAAAATTAAAAAATACCTGAAGACATTGTCATGATACACAAGATGTAGGTTTTGCTAACAACAAGGTCCACTATGGTTTCAGAGGTTTTCGTCCAGCATTTAGAAAAATGTAAATATCAGAAGAAGTGCAGGAGGGAAAATTTAACAACTGTTGCAAGAATAGCTGCAAATGTCCAGTCAGGAATTTTTTTTACACCAGGTAATGAATATTATGTACGTATAAAGAGAGAGCGAGAGAGAGAGAGAAAGAGAGAGAGAGAGAGCATTTTAAAGCTTGTATCTTGATTGTTTTTGTTGTCGTAAAACCTACATACTCACACATACTAACTGGTACGTAAATAATATATTTATAACATGAACTCATTTCTCAATAGCTCTGTTTCCATAGTTACAGTGAGGGCGATTATTACAGTAGGTCTCACTTGAAGATCGTTTCAATCAGACCTTGTACAGGAGTGTGCACTGAACAATCTCATACCGCCATATCTCAGGAGGTTTCTAGAATATTATTAGATTTGCTCTGGTTCTGATTCGCACTTCATCACTGTGAGTGATGCGGAGAGTGTGTGAATGCTCGGAGGTAGGCTGTGTGGCGGTGTTAAGGAGGAGCGTTAGGAGAGCGTGTTTACGTACAGTCCGGTGTGCAGCCGAGGATTTCAAACCGTAGACCGGCCTGGTTGTGCCACTCTGATGGGACGATCCGTATGTACTTCACAGACACGGGGTTCCCGAACAGCTGAGTAACAGGAGAACTTCTGTCCACTGTACCAAAGAACTCTTCTACCTACAACAGACACACACACACACACATTTGAATATTTATTAAACAATGACACATCATACTTTTATCCATTTATAGTTACATTTAACAAATTAGTTCCTGAAGTTCCTCACTATTTTTTTCCTCTCTCTCTCTGTCTCTGTCTATGTCTCTCTCGCTCTTTCTGTCTCTCTCTGTCTTTGTCTCTCTCCGTCTCTCCCTCTCTCTGTCTCTCCCTTTGTCTATCTCTCCCTCTGTCTCTCTGTCTCTCTCTCGCTGTCTCTCTCCTTCTCTCCATCTGTCTCTCTCTCTCTGTCACTGTCTCTCTGTCGCTGTCTCTCTCTGTCGCTGTCTCTCTCTGTCTGTCTCTCTCTCTCTGTCTCTCTTTCTGTCTATTTCTCTCTGTCTCTCTGTCTCTCTCTCTGTCTCCTTCTATTTCTCCCTCTGTCTCTCTGTCTCTGTCTCTCTCTGAGAAACCGCAAAGAACGCAAACTCCTCTGTCCTGAAGATGTCCAAGCACAGACACTGACACTGGAGACTCCTTCCAGAAATCTTACGTAAACATCTCCTGACGGAAAACATCACCATATCAACCGCTACGCACGTTTTTAAACATGTTTTTAAATGTGGAAAGCGCTGTTACCGTCGTAATGGTAGCATTTTAGAACGAGCCGGAACTACTGTCTGTGCCGCTGTTATAGATAATGAAAAACGAATTCAACCGTGCTATCGTATAAATAAATACTTATGAATGATAAATATTTAAATAACGTATATTATATTTTACCTTTCCGTCGACGGCGTAGTCGATCCAGGAGAATCCGTCCAAGCTGGTCTGGACTTTAAACATGGTCACCCAGTGATCATTAGCAGGGCAGCCCTGGATCACCACCCCCGTGATCTTCCTCAACTTAGGTAGGTTCACCTGGATCCAGGAAGTACCTGATGCACATGGGTAGAGGGTCAGCTGTTTAATAGGTTTGTGTATTGTAGACGAGCGGAGGGTGGAGGAAGACTATCGCATGCTTCCTCTGAGAGATGTGAAGCCAGCCAATAGCAGCTTTTAAAACTGCTGCTCATGCTGCATCACAGGGCAGTGTAACAGCCATACTTAGAGGAAAATGCTTTCCGCCCTCTTCCTCATACATGAGCACACAGAAAATCCAGGGTTGGCTAATGATTGACAGGGGACGAAGAGTATGCCCCTCCCACCCAGACAGCTTGTTGTGCCGCTCGGGAGCTTGCAGAAATGTTTGATTCTTTGTGCTAGACCTCACAGAGACGTCCTACCATGATAGATTAATGTACACTGATATGCCTAATTTTTTTCTATTTTCTTTATGGGTTTTTTTTTTTCTCCTGACCATAAAAACTTTTGCGAATGCATGCTTTTGAGAAAGCATTTGTAAATGCAGACCATGCCTTTAACTAAATTATATTAGGAGCGATTGTGGAACTGTAAAAAGTAGTGAGAACTCTGAGAACACGGTTCTGGGAAGCTTTTGTGTCACGCTAGGCAAAGAGCTGTTGAATATTTGTGGTGAGAAAGATTTATTTTGGAACTTATAGGAAGTTTTTAGCTGTGGTCTTTCTTTCAAACGTCAGTCCATATCATAAACACTACGGGCTAATAAACTAGTGTTTACTAAGTGGTTCGCTAAGTAAAAATGTAGAGTGGGAAAGTTTGATGTGAGGCTAACCGGTGCTGGAAGGCATCCAGCAGGAGTTTCCATTGAGTCGAGCTTTTGCGGGTTCTTGTCCAGCCATCGATGAGGAAGCAGAGAGCATCGAGTCTGTAATGTTGCCATCTTCAACTCCTAGACCTCTCACACACACTGAAATATCACACACACACACAAACACACACACACACACACACAACCAAAATGATTCAGGATTTAGTGTGGACCCTGAAAAACGCATCAACATCACGCACCACAGTCCCGTACGTGACTTGTTGGAATTTGTGTGGGGGAAAAAAAATGGAAAGTGTACCTAATAAACTCGCCACTAAGCATAAACACTAAGCGTTCAGAATTAAAGGAACAACGTTTGTGTCCACGCCTCCTCCACCTCCACCTCCACATCCACGTACCGTTCTGCTCACAGCTGTACACCACCTCCAGGTATTTAGAAATGGACGGACACGGGTCGTTATCCACGTATGCAAAGAAGAAGCAGAACTGATGGTTGTCACACTGTTTCCTGACACGTTCGTACGTCCCCGGGACCTCGCAATTACCTGGAACGTGAAACATAAATAACACACATAATAAATAAGCAAATTTTATGATCGGCTTGAACTCTAGATAAATTCCTGGATTTAAGGGTTGAGAGATCTTTTAAGAACAGGTTTGGGGTAAAGGAAACATTTTAGCTTCATTTATTTCACCAAACTGTTCTTACTATGAAATGACGAGTCGGAGCGACTCGCCTCGCTGAACCGCTCACCTTGGCTCCCTTCCGTGTAGGGACAGATTTTGTCACTGCGGCGGCCGTAGAAAGCAGACTGGATGTTGATGACGCTGTCTATGGGACAGTGGAGCACCATGGAGGAGCCTTCACATGTGTACGCTGTCAGGTAGCCTGCAGGGAGAGAGGGAGAGAGAGAGAGAGAGAGAGAGAGACAGAGAGAGGGAGACAGAGAGAGAGAGAGAGAGAGAGAGGGGGAGACAGAGAGAGAGGGGGGGAGACAGAGAGGGGGGGGAGACAGAGAGAGAGAGCGGGAGACAGAGAGAGGGGGGGAGACAGAGAGAGAGAGCGGGAGACAGAGAGAGAGGGGGGAGACAGAGAGAGAGGGGGGAGACAGAGAGAGAGCGGGAGACGGGGGGGGGAGACAGAGAGACGGGGGAGACAGAGAGAGAGGGGAGGAGACAGAGAGAGAGCGGGAGACAGAGAGAGAGAGGGGGGAGACAGAGAGACGGGGGGGAGACAGAGAGACGGGGGGAGACAGAGAGAGAGCGGGAGACAGAGAGAGAGGGGGGAGACAGAGAGACAGGGGGGGAGACAGAGAGAGAGGGGAGGAGACAGAGAGAGAGAGAGACAAAGAGACAGAGAGAGAGAGACAAACATTACCGTTACTGGAGTAGCGCACCTAGAGTAAAGCACTAACTATGAGAATATTACAATTGAACAATGTGAAAATAATAAAACCGACATCGTGAGACTCGCTGACAAGATAAAATCCATATGGTAGTTGTGGTATACTGTAACATGAGGTGATGAAGAAGCAACCCTTTCAAACTTTAATGATTTGCAATCACAAACGTACCGTCATGAGGTGGTGGAGGATCTGGTGTATTTCCTGTAATATAAGAGAAGATGTATCAGTGAAATATCTGTTGTTTAGGTTTCACACATTAAAAACCTTAAATGTAGCTGTTTAGGTCTCGACCTTAACGTGACACATTGGTCAAAGTTATCTGATTTAAACATTTACTCAAAATGAAATGAAATTTTTATGTTCTTAGCTCAATTTCTTAATTCAATCGTTCTTTAAACAATCATGGAGGTATTTTTGTTGTATAATTTGCAAACAAATAACAGGAGTTCCACAAAAAATAAAATGAAACCCACAAACAAATATACAAAGAGATATATTATTCAAAGTAGCCTCATTTTATTTTCATTATTTTTTAAAAAGAGACAGAGAGAGAAACAACCCTGGCAAACCCATAATCCGAGCTACAGCGCATGTAAAGCTCAAATCTGATTGGTTCTGAGTAATGTGGGCGGGTCATACACGTGCCACGTGATGCATAAATGCACTTCCAGAAATAAACGTGTTTCTGCAGCACAAATATATTTATGAACTGGTTCCTGCATCTCGTTTTATATTCTTGTGAATATTTACTGAATCACTTATTTGTGGATCATAATATTTAATTATTTATTTACTTATTTATTTTTTATTTTATTAGTTGTTTTTTGGTTTTTTTTAGATTTTATTTTTGCGAAATTCATGCTATCTATTCACAAAATTACTTATTTTCAATAACCTTAAAAAAAACCCCTCAAATTCATAAAGAAAATAGAAGAGTATGGGGTATTTTTAAATTCATTAAACTTCGTCTAAGTATTAAGTACACTAAGGATCACATGCAAGTGTACGTTTCAGTACCGCGGCGTTTGCAGATGTAGCCTCGGCGATGATCGCAGTTGTCGTCGTTCCACAGGCCGCTGTTGATGTAGATGGAGAGGCAGTCCTCACCGTCGTAATCATCCGGGTTCCCTGGAACAACAAGCCAACGTGACATGGCCGAAGGAGGACTGCTTTATACACTCTCCCTCTAACTGAAGAGGAAATCTTTCGCCAAAGGTACCAAACCTTAACCATGCAGATATTTTAATCCAGCTCAGGTCATGTGACTTGGTATGGGTCAGACTGTGTTGGTTATGCGATATTATTTGATGATTGATTTTTATATATTCTCTCTCCATCTCACCTGGAGACCAGTTAATATAACGGAAGGGAGATCTGTCCATCCACTCCCATCCTCCCTCTGTGACAGAGTCGTGAGCTCCGATCCACAGAGACACGCCCGAGGGAATCGACTGGATTTGAGCTGCCGAACAAAAAGATAAATGAATAAATAAATAAGATCAAAGTAAAATGCTTTATGCAATAGGCTCTAACATGACCAGTTTTGGCATACTAATACTTTTATATAAAGGTTTTAAAAATCAAATTTTTATTTGGTCTACGACAGTCAAACAGTCTGTATCACTAAGGCCATATATGGAAATTTGGGTGGGCATGTCACTAAATCTATATATGGAAATCTGGGCTTAACCTTAAGGCCGTATATAGAAATGCGGGAATGTCAGTGAGTCCATATATGGAAATCTGGGCTTAACCATAAGGCCATATATAGAAATGTTGGCATGTCAGTGAGTTCATATATAGATACATGGGTATATCACAAAATCCATATATGGAAATGTAAGTTTATCATTAAGGCCATGTATGGAAATGTGGGCATGTCAGCAAGTCAGCGATATTTGGAAACGTGGGCTTAACCATAAGGTCATATATAGAAATGTGGGCATGTGAGTGAGACCATATATGAAAATGTGAGAATGTCACTGAATCCATATATGGAAGCGTTGCCGTGTCACTGAGGCCATACATACAGTAATGTACAAATGAAAGCAGCAATGAGTGAGTGTGTGTGTGTATATGTGTGCATACCCTGAATGAAGCCCTGCTCAAAGGGCTCAGTGATGCTGGCAAGGTCACCTCCCTGATACACACAGTCAGCACGAGCCTCAGCCCACTTTCGCAGGGAGAATGGAATAATGTGATAGCAGTAATCATTAAAGGGGTCAGGAATCCACGAACCACACTTCTCATTCCAACCTGACAGAGAGAGAGAGAGAGAGAGAGAGAGAGAGAGAGAGAGAGACAGAGAGAGAGAGACAGAGAGAAAGAGGGGGGGCGGTATTTCATTAGCACGACTGTTTAACAATAAGACTGCAGTAAAAGTAAATTTGAAAATGAAATACAATTTTTAAAAAAAGAAGGAGAAGGAGAGAGAAACTCGTACCTGGTCCGGAGGTGGGTGGAACTGGTGGAGGACCAACACCTTTACCTGAAGTCATCAAAACATCACATTAGTCTGAATATTATAAAACTTATATTTAATAATATAATGAAACATTTCCGGAAAGCTGAAAGTGTTGCAGATGACAATATATTCAGACTTTTTATTGAAATTTGTAAATACAGATAATATTGTGTGATTAAAAATAAGAAAGATAAAGGAAAATCATCCTTTTGAAAAGAGTAGATGAAGATCGTGCCACTCTGATCGTAAATAATGTTTATAAAGACTAACGCATTCACATGGATTGAGCACAGCTTTACACCGCTTTAGAAGAGCACTCATGTTTCACCTTTCTGGCAGATGAACGGGTAGGTGTTAGAGCACTGTATATCGTTGAATTTTCCTGTCTCGAAGTGCTCCGTGCCACGGATTTGCACACAGTCCTCGTCGTTCCAGTTATCCGGCTGTCCCTCACCCCACGGCAAGAACTCCTGCACACAGCAAACCAGAAATCGTGCAAGAAATTAAGCAAAATACGACAGGGTATACTGTTACTGTTAGATAATCAGTGACGGGGCGGTGTGATGAAGCAGAGTTACTGTTATCACTCTAAAGTTGATTATTTTTATATAATAAAAATATATCCAGAAGTGTTTTATTCCTCTCACACCACAGCAATTTGCCAAGGTTAAAATCCTTATTCGTTAAAAAGAACAACACGTAATACTTTTTATTTGCTTAAAGTTGCAGTTAATGTTGTGGAACATCTGCAGAACAAGTAAGTTCCTGTTATCGTTTATTTTATAGTGACTCTTGGAGTTTAAAAATAAAAATAAAACACGTAGCTTGTTACTGAGAAATCGCAAAACACAACTCGAATCATCCAGCCATCTTGGAAAAAGTTACAGCTTTACGTCTGACTGTCACAAAGCACTGACACTGGAGACTCCTTCCATGAACGTTAAACGGAGAAAATAATCATTTGTGCTATGTTGCTATAGAAACAATTATTTATCAGAACGAGCGCATTAAATTAAACCTGCGGTTTGTAGCTATACTTTTGTCCGAGCTGATGTTATAGAAAATGAATTCAACAGCGCTGTGGTGTAAGAGAATTTATTGAAGAAGTCTTAATGTATTTGTTTCATAAGAACAAATATCGTATAAAAAATAGATATACAGTAAAAAAAAAAGAATAAAGATGTTTTATAAACAAACAAACAAACAGAAAAACAACTAAAACGTGGACGTAAATATTTAACGTTGTTTTATGGCTATGCGTTAGGGTTAAAATGAGAACGTTTACTTCAAGGACATTTTGAAGGACTTTTAAGGAGTGTTACGTACGGAAGGCGTTCCGTCAGACCATTTAAAGTTCCCCTCTTGCTGGATGTCATTAAGTCCGATCCAGGAAGCTCTGGTAATGTGAGCTTAAGAAAGAAAAAATAAACAGAACACAGAATAAACCATAACAAACAAAACAAAGCAGATCAGCAAAAGTTTGAAATATGAACCACAAGGTCATGAGTTTAACACCAGTTTTTTCCACTTTAGTCATAGCCAAATCCCACCCGCTAAGAGCTAACACATGCTCCCAAGAAAAACAGTTCATGCCCAAGTCTCACACTTGCTTCAATTGATAATCTGATTAATGATGAATAATATGCATGAGATAGAAAGGATATCTCGACGCTCAGCTGTCTGTCGCTCACCTGTTATGAAGCTGACTGTCTCCTGGTTGTGGATGCTCGCCAGGTGTCCGTTCTGGGAGACACAATAGTTTTCAGCGTCCTGCCACGTTTTAACCGATTCACTCTCAAAGTGATAGCAATAATCCCCGTAGAGAAGATATCCCTGATCACAGTGAAATTCTGGAGCGAGAGAGAGAGAGAGAGAGAGAGAGAGAGAGAGAGAGAGAAACCGGTATAACATATAGAAAAGAGAGAAGGATAAAGACATAGAGATGTAACAGTTTCATTGAATCATTTTCCTTTATTATTTAACACTGGTTTATATTATTGGTTTACAATATTACTTTGTAATTATTATGTAATTTATATACAATAAAGCATCATAAAAGAGAAAGAGAGAGGGGGCTGTAAGACAAAAAAAAAGAGATAGAGAGACAAAAGCTGACACAGAGAAAGAGAGAAATAACAAAATGGATAAAACAAGACAGAAAAAACAGCAACAGACAGTGAGAGAGAGACAGACAGAAGACAGAAAAGAGGCATTGACACAGAAACACAGAAGGTCAACAGAGAAAGAAATAGGGTAAAGACAGCTGGAGAGAGAGAGAGAGAATAAGAGTAAGACACACAGATAAAGGCAGATGAAAAAAGAAAAACATGAAAAAGAGAGTAAGAATAAGAGAGTAATGAAGAGGGAGACAGACAGATTAAGAAAAAGAGGGGACAGGTACAGAGAGAGACACAGAGGGTAAAGGACAAAAAGGGAAGCTGAGAGAAAACAGAGAGACAGAAAAACAGAGACAGAGAGAGAAAGAGAGATGGAGACAAGGAACCGGGGGATAAAAGAATGAGACAAAGGGGGCGAGAGAAACAGAAAGAAAAAAACAAAATTGATAGAGCAGACAGACAGAAAACACGAACATATAGAGAGAGGGATAGACAGAGAAAAACAAAGGGACAGTGAAAAAACAGAATAAAAAACAGAGCAAAAGAGAGACAGGTGAAATAGTGTATAGAGTAAGTCACACACAAGACGAGAACAAAGACAACAGTTAAAAGAAATAGTAAAATAGAGTAAGACAGGAACTATACAGATGAGTAAGACAAGTAGAGAGCGAGAGTCAGACTGAGAAAAACGGAGAGAAAAGGAGAAAAATAGAGACAGAAAGAGAAAGAGAGACAGAGATGAATAAACGGGGGCTCCAGAGAGAGAAACAGAGAGAAAAAGCAAAATGGATAGAGCAAGACAGACAAACAAAATGACAGAGACAGACAGAGAAAAACAGAGGGACAAAAAAAAGGAAAACATAGTATATATAGAGAGAGAAAGAAACAGACAGACAGACAGGTGAATAATTAGCGTAAGACACACAAGACAAGAACAAAGACAGAGAGATAAAAGAAACAGTAAAATAGAGTAAGGCCGGAACGAAACAGACGAGCAGAACAAGTAGAAAGACAGACAGAAAAACAGAGAGAAAAAGAGTCAATCAAAATGACAGAGAGATGAAAAAGAGAGTAAGTCGAGCAGAGAAAGACAGAGAGAAAGAAAGAGAGAGAGAGAGAGAGCGAAACAGAGTAAGACAGATGCAGAGGGAGAGACAGACAGAGGTTTATCCCATGTTCATTATCAGCCTTAAAGTCCGTGCTGATTATTTCTCACGTTACCAGTCGAGTTCTTACCCGGAGCAGCTGTAGGTTTCACGTTCTGACCCCCCAACAGCTTACAGATGTACGCCTGGACCTTAAAGCAGTTTGCTGTCTCCCATTTCCCAGCATAATTCCCTGTGCACAAACACAGACACAGGTGTTGTACCTGCACCTTCTAAAACCGATTTAAAGCTGCAGTATGTAACATTTTTCTGTTAGCCATGAAGGTTTTTCAGACTTCTACGTTCAGATTTTGTCTGGCGCTCAAACTGAATACAATTTGTGCACCATTTGTGTGCCAGCTGATATTATAAAAATGTTCCTTCAAAAAGTGCTTGCAGTGACATATTTCGGCCTGAGAGGTCTCCAAATCCCTCAATATCCAAATGTAACATACTGCTGCTTTAAGTGAGCAATCTGTGAGTATTGTCCTTTTTTTTTTTTAAAGACCTACAGTTTTCCTTAGCAAATGTGAATCTCTCTCTCTCTCGCTCACCTGTGTAAATCTGTCCACAGTCCCACAACTTATCTGTGTTCCTCGGGAAATTAGGGCTCCAGTTGGAAAACTCGATATTTGTCTTATCCACCCATCGAAATGTGCCGTCCTGGTCCATATCTGAGGACACGAACAGAAAAGTCATTAACAATAAAACTAAATTAAACGTATTTAAATTTAAATGATTTTAAACCCTTTCCTTTTCACTCAGTTTTTTTTTTTATTTGACCAATCAGCAAATTCATAAAATGACAAGAGAGTCACGGCATATGTTTATTCCTCAGGATGTTACTTCTAATAAGTTCTAATACACTTGTTCATAATACATTAGCGTTTCTATAGTAACAGCTAATTCACTTATGTATGCTATGGTACTCCCATAACCATGCAAACTAAACCTAATGATAAACAGATTTAAAGAAGGAAGGAGTCTCCAATGTCAGTTGATTGGAACAGTTAGTACAGGAGTTTACTTTGCAGCTTTTTTTAATCTCTGCTTTAACGTTACTCGATTCTTGGGCGTTCCAAACCATTACATGTAACTATATCCAAATAAAAAGCACGACATTTTGTTCTGTAATTGCATTGGTATGAGATGAACAAAACACTTTAAGGATTGGGATTTGGGAATCTTAATGTTAAAACAGATTAAACTTTTGAAAAAATGTACATTTTTATTTTAATATATCCCTTATGTTGTGTAAAAAAAAAACTGAAAACATATCATTTAGTAAAGCAGTTCTTCTCTAAACAGACAGTACAGAGTGTATAATGTCAGTTTCGGATACCTGAAACTCCGAGCCAGACGTTTGGAATGTCGACCTGGTGGAGGTCGGGAAGCATAGCGTTGATGAAGTATTGCTCCTCTTCACTAGAAACGACAACAGACTTCAGTGAGCTATTAAGCACAATGATCAAAATCGAACAAATTATCATTCCAGTTCTGTAACGAATTGAGTTCGGTAACGTCCGTGCGCACTTTTTGATGGTCAGAAGGTTGGCTTCCATGCTGCTGCATCTGGTCAGAGCCTCGTGCCAGCTGGTCATCAGATGGCTGTTGGACACCACCAAATAGCAGCTCCCTTTAAAGCTCATCCAGCCGAGCGGGCAAATGGCTACAGACAGGCACAATCAGTGTGTTAATGATAGAATACTGTATACAGTTACTCATCACGAGACAATGATAATACCAGCATGCTACTCACTGTTTAAAGCCTTCTTGCATGCGTATGGATGTTCAGAGCGACACAGGTGAGTCCTCCACTTCCCGTAAACATCTCCTGACTTGATGAGACCAGCGCACAGGCCGTTCTGCTTATCGCTGTTAAACACAACACAGCACAAACGTTAAAAACATTTAAACACCTGGTGTAAAAGTCAGGGTGGATCATTATAAAATATAATAGTAGAAGCTAGTAGTAGTACTGGCAGTAATTCTAATACTATTATTATTAGTAGTAGTAATAGTAGTGGCAGTAATACTAATACTATTTTTATTATTATTAGTAGTAGTAGTAGTGGCAGTAATACTAGTAGTAATTGTAGTGGCAGTAATAATCCATCCATTGTCAACCACTTCAACCATCCATCCATCTTCAACCACTTACTCCTTTTCAGGGTCGCAGGGGAACCTGGAGCCTATCCCAGGGAGCATCGGGCACAAGGCGGGGTACACCCTGGACAGGGTGCCAGTCCATCACATACACATTCATATGTGTGTATGCCAGTCCATCACATACACTTTAGACAAGCCAATCAGCCTACCATGCATGTCTTTGGACTGGGGGAGGAAACCCCCGCAGCACGGGGAGAACATGCAAACACACATCCGCACACACATGGCCCGGCGGGACCATGTGTGTCCGGCGGGAATCGAACCCCGGACGCTGGAGGTGTGAGGTACACGCACTAAGCCATGCGTGTAATACTAATACTATTATTATTATTAGTAGTAGTAGTGGCAGTAATAATAGTAGTAATAGTACTGGCAGTAGTACTAATACTATTATTATTAGTAGTAGTAGTAGTAGTGGCAGTAATAATAGTAGTAATAGTACTGGCAGTAGTACTAATACTATTATTATTATTAGTAGTAGTAGTAGTGGCAGTAATAATAGTAGTAATAGTAGTGGCAGTAATACTAATACTATTATTATTAGTAGTAGTCGTAATAGTGGCAGTAATAGTAGTAGTAGTAGAAGTAGTAATAGTTGAAGTAACATTTTATTTCCGTGAAATTGATGTATTTATTTGTTTGTTTTTAATCAATGTTATGTTAAGATATTTAAGAGTAGACTTTGGGAGTGTTCACAATTTTCATAAACATTCCTCAATAATTCTGCAACACTGATTTTCACCCATACCTCCATCTTCTGAATTATGAATCTAAAACCTTTCATACTGGAATGTTCTAATGTAGTGTTTTGAAATAAATAAATAAATAATAAAACTGTCCCTTCTTACTTTCTCTTTTACATTCATTGTTCAATCCCTTCAATACTATTTCAAGAAATTCTCCATAATTTCCAAAAGATTATTCCTTACAAAGGAGTAGTTCTGTTCCCAAATGGTTCATACATGCTAAAATATATAAAAACTTTAAACTTAATATAGCACAGACCTTTATTTTTAAAGATTCCTCCATTTCCATTCCATTCTTTCTTTGCAAACACCTTGCAGTGTTTTTGTTTTCTTGCTTTTTAACAGCTTAAATGTGCTAGGTTAATAAAGTGATTATTAAAATGATTAGTTGTGGATCATGATGATGTGCTGTCTTACGTGAGATCAGGCTGCTCTTGAGCCCAGTGTGTGTAGCTGAAGGTAGCTGCATCAGACCAACTGAACGTGGTGCTGTTTGGCTGAACTTGACAGGATATTGAGGTGCATTTCTGCCAAAGAATGAACTTGCATCAAAGACAGTTGATTTGAGTGAAGAGGAAATATGTGCCCCTATGTAAATCCCTTCACATTGTAGAAGAGAAATGTGGACTGTGCATACTCATGGTCCAGTCACTAACAACTTAACAAGACTCAGACACAGTCTCAGTGTTTAAGTCTAGGCTTAAAACGTATTTGTTTACTCAAGCCTACCCTGACTAGATTCTGTTCTACTACTTTGCAGTCATAATTATCTTTTTTCTCCCTCTCTCCTTTCGCCGAGCCCCACACGAATTTATGGAGATACTAGAGATCCAGATCCTTTCTGCCTCTGGATGGAGCTCAAATCTTCTTTAATTCCAGACTGCTGGGACTACGGCTGCTCCTAAGGCCATACAGACTTCATGTAAATCCATAATGAACTTTTTCACACTATCTGTTGTTACCCAGATGAGGATGGGTTCCCTTCTGAGTCGGGTTCCTCTCAAGGTTTCTTCCTCTTAAAACATCTTAGGGAGTTTTTCCTTGCCACCGTCACCACTCAGTGGCTTGCTCAGTTGGGATAAATTCGCACCTTTAATATCTGTATACCATGTTGATATTTCTGTAAAGCTGCTTTGAGACAATGTCTATTGTAAAAAGTGCTATACAAATAAAATTGAATTGAATTGAATTGAACAATGTATAAGCTTTACAGTTTCTATAGGAATCTCACACTCATTTATAGCCAGCATGTAATTCTTTTTTAGCTAAGTAAATAAAGGAGACCCTCACCAGGGTGGAGTAGCCGAGCCACAGGTCATACGTGGACGGATCCAGACCTAAGACGTACTGCTCCTCTTCTGCTGATTCGATGGACACTAAGTCAGCTCCCTCCTTCAAACACTCACTCCGGGCAGAGATCCAGCTCTTCCTCAGTGTGTGGTGTAGTTTGTAGCAGTTAGAACCAAATTGTTCCCATTGATTTGCCATGTCACACAACACAGGAGGATTTGCTACAAACAGAGAAAGAAAAGAACAACAGCTCGAGAACGAACGTAGCGCTGTGATTGTTATTTGAAAGTATTAAAAATAATCAAACCTGAAAAACCTAAAAGTGACCTTTGGGCCCCTTTGGACCTTATATATATATATATATATATATATATATATATATATATATATATATATATATATATATATATATATATATTTTTTTTTAAAGAAGCGGTTTGTAATTTTTAAAGCCCCCTAACAATTACACAAATATCAACGAGCCATGTTTTTGTTAAAACTAGCTATGCCTTATTAGCTAAGTTTATTTATTTATTTTTTCTTTTTAAAGAGGCAAAGCTGAGCCGCTTTGAGCAGACTGGCATGTGGTGGAACTAAATTCTGGGCAAGAAAAATGTCAAACATAGCCTGAAACAAAGTAACTACTGAGATTTTTTTTGTTGTTTAAACTTATTAAACACCGACATCATTTTTTAAATTCGTTCATAGTTACATTTAAAATTATAACAAAAGTTTTATGATTCCTTGTGTAAATTGTTACGATAGAAAAAATAATGTATTAAAACATTATAAACATGATGTTTGCATTTCAGCTGGTACTACTATCATATTTATGCTCTAGAAACTTGTTACAAAGAAAGTAGAGGGATTCGACATAAAGTGTTTTAAGGCATTTAAAAACGTAAAAACTTCTAATAAAATATAAAAATGATAAATGTGACCTATGAATAAAAGCTAGTAAAGCGTTCGAACCCTTATATCTACATCTTTCACGGTGTTCGAAATGTAACATACGGTTGTCTCGTTTGCAGATGTACTGCCGTGATGCTGTGCAGTGCTCATCGTTCCAGCGGCCATTGCTGTTCCCCTCCACTTGTCCACAGTCCTCGTTGTCATTATAGTTATCTGGCTGTCCCGGTCTCCAGTACCTATAAACGGTAGCGAAATGGTGTGAAGTTGGCAAGCACTTTACTTCACAGTACACCTAGCATTTAGGTACGTATGTTTGAATTACACTGAATGTCTGGTACATATTATGACTAACATAATGTTTTTAAAGTAACCATAACTTACTGTATATGTAAAGTAAGTTACAAGATTTGTACAATAAAACTACCTTAACAGTTATATTTTATACCACAACGCTGATCAATTCCTAAATCTGACTGCTCATAATGTACTGATTAATTTTCCATAACAGCTGCTCTGACAAAGGTTCTGGCCGTAATTCAAGTCAAATATTATATTAATGCGCTAGTTCTAATATGTTACTGTTTTATAGCAACGGCTTATTCACGGGGACTCGTCTACATAATCTAATCTGATAATAAACTGATAAAACACAGTGTTGTTATTAGACAAAGAAATCGTAGAGATTGAGATAGCTTTCCAGACATTCCACGACATTAAATGTAAATATAAATGGATAAAAAGTAAACGCGTTGGAGTGTTAACAGTAGCGGCAGCTTGTTATCTGTTAAAAGAGGGGAATCCGTTTGCATCGTTACTTGCTCGGTGCAGAATACTGTTGTCTTGGACCTCTCCACAACCCCCCTCTATATCAGTCTGGCTTAAAGATTTAATCTTCTTTTTAAAACTTGAAAAAATCAAGTACAACATCAGAGGCAGGGGTGACTCATTTTTGGGAAAATGGGCACAATTTATTACCTACTTCAATGATGTACGCACCCTAGTGGTGGATTGAGGAGAGGTGGACTGTAATTCCTGATCATTTTACCCCCCTTTTTTTTGTTGTTGTTGTTGTTTTGGGTTTTTATGTTTGTTAGTTTTTTTGTTTTGTTTTGTTTTTGTTTGTTTGTTTGTTTTTTTGTGTTTGTTTTTTCTCTCTGGTTGTTTGTTTATTGTTTTTTTTGTTTCCCCCTTTCTTTTGGTTTTGGCTGGGGTTGTTTGTTGGGGTTGTTGGGTGGGGTGTTATGTAAAATGTAAATTTTCAATAAAAATTCTATAATCAAAAAGAGGGGAATCCAACTGTTACAAAGCGCTGACACTGGAGACTCCTTCCATAAACAGTAAATTAACATTTCCTTACAAAAAAACCTTCACCATACAAATTCCTGTTGTCTTCGTTGTAGGTATAAAAAAAAAAGATAAAGATAAAGTGTCAGGACGAGTGCAGATAGATACTTACTCCAAGTATGGATAATAAATGTTGCCATCGCTCCACTCCCAGTTCCCCTCAGAGGCGATATCGTTCAGGCCGATCCAGAATATATTGTGGCCGAGCTGTGAACTGACCCACGTCTACAAAGCGGGAATACAAGGAAACATTCTTATTTATTTTCTAATTTATTCACGCTTAATATACACTTTATATTATATCCTTAGTAAACAATATCAAATAGGTCTGTTCAGAACAGCCTGAAGTTAGCTGACGTTATTATTAGCTGGTTAGATGACTAGTTTATTAGCCGAGTTAAATTCGAGAGAGCAAGTACTTTGGTTGAATGTTAGCTGCTTATATAGATGTTTAAGATGTAATTAGCTTTGTGAGTTACAAATGAGATGTTTAGCTGAGGTAAATGTAACTTATTAGCTGAGTTAAAGGGTAATTAGCTCTGTGAGTTGAACATTAGATGTTTAGCTGAGGTGAATGTAGATTATTAGCTGAGTTAACGGTTAATTGGCTGTGTGAATTAAACATTAGTTGTTTAGCTGAATTAAATTTAGATTATTAGCTGAGTTAACGGTTAATTAGCTGTGTGAATTAAATATTAGATGTTTAGCTGAGGTGAATGTAGATTATTAGCTGAGTTAACGTTTAATTAGCTGTGTGAATTAAATATTAGATGTTTAGCTGAGGTAAATGTAGATTATTAGCTGAGTTAACGTTTAATTAGCTGTGTGAATTAAATATTAGATGTTTAGCTGAGGTAAATGTAGATTATTAGCTGAGTTATATGTTAGCTTTTGGGTGAGGTGACGATTAGCTTCTTCAATGTGTTAAATTTTAGATAGTTAGCTGAGGTAAATGTATAGCTTATTGGCCTAGTTAAATATTGGCTAGTTTGGTGAGGGGACTTATTTGTTCTGTTAAATGTTAGGTAGTTAACTGAGGTAAATGTTAGTTAGCTGTCTATGTTTATATTTTTTATATCATGCTGTTTGAGATTCTTAGATCTGCATTTTCAGATATAAATTCAGTTGTACATTTTTTGGCATAGAACCTTGAGATTTTATTGGGGGGGGGACGCAATACATGTATACACACACAGTTTATTACTTTTAAGTTTATTAACGTAAAGTAAGTTTATCAACGTTTTATACACCACACCACCAGAGCCTTCAGGCTCTCACCCCACTTTTGTTTGGAGTTTCAGAATTTATTATGAGACTCCACTACCCTCTGCCTGTCTCACCCTCTCATGAAGGTTCATGATGCTCATCAGATGACTTCCTTTTCTCAGACACTCGTCCAGAGCCTCATGCCATGTCTTTGTATCAGTGGAGAAATAGTAACACCTGTCCTCGTACTCCCTCCATCCTGTTTCACAATCTCCCAGTACTGACATGGAGAGAGAGAGAGAGAGAGAGAGAGAGAGAGAGAGAGAGAGAGAGAGAGAGAGAGTCAGACAGATAAGGAGACAGACACAGGTGTACAGAGAGAGAGACAGTGAGAGGAGACAGAACGAGACAGATAAGTAAAGGGAGAATAGACAGGCAGACAGAAAGCATCATAGAGAGGGAAAGACAGACAGACAGACAGACAGACATAGATACTTAACTATCAGTTTGTATTAGTTTAGTAAAATATGAGGTAGTTGTTTGAGTTAAATGTTTGATAGTTAGCCGAGTTAAAAGTTAGCTCCTTGACTGAGGTGATTATTAGTTCATTAGTTGAGGTAAACGCTAGCTGAATTAAATGTTAATTAGCTTGCTAAGTTGAACGTTAGCTATCTAGCAGACTTGAATCTTAGCTAGTTAAGTGACTAGTTAACTAGTTGTTAACTAGCTAGTTGAGTTAAATGCTACTAGCTGAGGTTGGTGTTAGCTAGCTGAGTGAGATGTTTGCTAGCAAAGTTAAATGTTATCTAGTTACCTGACATTAATTCTAACTAGTTAATTGAATACAGTTGTACCTATCTAAGTCTGGCACTGGCTAGCTGAGTCAAATGTTAGCTAGCGAGTTGAGTTAAAAGTCACCTTTAGCTGAGTTGAGTATTAGCTAGACAGCTGAGTTAAATGTTATCTCACTGAGTTGGCTATTATCTACAGTTACATAACTGACTGGGTTGAATGTTAGCTAGGTAGTAGAATTAAAAGTGAACTAGCTGAGTTGTGTGTTAGCTAGTTAACATTTAATTCAGCTTGCGGGCTAACACAGAACTCAGCCTGCAAGCTGAATTAAATGTGAACTAGCTAAATGTTAACAAGTTGAATGTTGGTTAGTTAGTTTAGTGTTAGCTGTTAGAGTTGAATGTTGGCTAGTTAGTTGAGTGTTAGCTGTTAGAGTTGAATGTTGGCTAGTGTGAGGTTGAGTGTTAGCGGGATAGCTGAACTGAGGCTGATACTCTAGAACTGTTATGTGGGATGTTGTTTGCTGTGTTTAAAAAAAGACCTGGATTAATGAAATATTTTACAGAACTTTTTCTCCGTAACAAATAAAATTTGATACCAACAAGAGGCTGATTTTATAAAGTATATTTATAAAGAACTACATGAGTGTGACTAGGTTAAATTTTATACACTCAGGATGCACAGTCATTTTGAAAAGCCATTCCGTGTGAAGAGGATACACGTCCATCATAAAAGTCCCATGACAGTAGCTAAAGTCATATGATATAAGCATCCAAATGACAGCAGTAATAATACAACACTGCTAATGTTTGACTGGATTTGCTTAGTCACGTTGCAGTGACTTGTAAAAAGAATAATAATCACATGGATCGCAAATTAAGACGTAAAGATAAAGAATATTGGCTGGGAATTGAGTGGATACTTTAGCACAGTTATGTGGGATGTTGTTTGATGTGTTTAACAAAAGATTAGTTAAACATTTTACAGAACAGTTACTTGGAAACAAATAACTTAATACCAACAGTAGGCTGATTTTATAAAGAAATATTATCCAAATGATGTTTATCAACCTACATAAACTGTCTTCCAAATGTTATGTAGACTAGGTTGTAAAAAAAATTGGGAAAAATTGCTAATGTAATGGAAACCTGCCGGTTCTTTTTTGTTTGTTTTTTAAGAACCTTAACAACATTTTCCAAAATAATATTTTCCAAAAAATAATCCCTCTATTTTCTTTTTCATTTAATTTTGTTTACCCCACCCCATCTTCCCCACCCCCAAAAGAAATCCTAAACACATCTAATTTGCCAATGTAATGATAATCTGCTGGTAGACTGTACCTCACAATAATTCTAATTTATTTAAAAAAAAACAAAAAAACAAAAAAAAAGCCTACATTTTAAAGGTTTAGAATTTAAGGTTATTTATTTATTTAATTAAATTACTAACATAATGGAAATTGGCTGACATCTCAAAAGTCTTCAAAAGTCAAATTGAATTGCCAATGTAAATTGAAATCTGCGGGTAGAATCCATTTATCCAGTTATTCACCCCAAAATTGTTAATGAATATAATGGAAATCTTCTAGTTGAATGCAAATCCAATAAATAAATAAATACAAATTTAAAAAATCATCTGAAATAATTGAAAATTAAATTCAATCACAATAATCTAATTCTGAAGACAAACTCAACATTCAACATCTAAATAATATGAAATTATTTTTGCTTCATTAATATTTCTTTATTATTAACCTATATCTATAAACTATAAAAGTAATACTTACCAGAATGAACGAGACCAAAAAACGTGATGAAGAGCAAGATCATTCTTTGCTCTTTTTCACTCAGTGAGGCAGTAGATTAACACTTTTTCTAATAAAAAAAAATAAAAAATCCCAGGCTGTAATTATGATTTGTGTGTATTTCAGTCCCAGTGTTACAATAAATTCTAGCTGAGCTTAACACTCAAAATTAGATAATTTGCTTCATGCCTGGAAATTTTTTTTTTTTTTCCACACAATTCCCTCAGAGTGTATGCACCATCCGTCGCGTTCACAGCTCTGAGCATCTTCAGGTCTCACGGCTTCTTTTCAGTTTCATCTCAAAGTCCAAAGATGAAGCTATAAAAACAACATGGCCGCCTGATTCTGTGGGAGGCTCAGACCAACTTTACTGTCAAATTTATTCTTGAAATTAATCCAATTGAATGTGAAAATATAGGAAATCAGGTTAATATATATATATTTTTTTCATATCAATAATAATTAGTTATAGTTAATACTATCATTATATTATTATTAAGCTGCAAAATATACAACTTAGCAATATAATGTGAATACTGTAGGCTATAATATATTATAGGCCCACTACAAATTATTCGGTTATAACACAGGAATGCACAAGAAACCTTTCACCTACTAATGTGTTAACATATAAAAATAAAATTCCTATCATTTTTACCATCATATTTTGTTAAATATTAAATGGCAAATATGTGCTGATTTAATCAGAAGAATGTTATAAAGAGCTTTTATATTAACTTTTTTATAAAGAAATACTTTACTGTAAAATACTGTTAATAGACGTGTTAAACATAGTCCCATATTTATGTCTACCTTCAAACGACACAGTAGTTCAAACTTTAACATAAAAGCTCACTCAGTTACATGCTTTACATTATTTACTCAATAATTTTCGAAGTACACGATTATAGCAACTAAATTTTAGAAATCGTACTAAATTCAACTAAACAAAACAATTCAACTTTAAGTTGTAAAAATTTAAAGTAGTTTTTATGTAGACTTACAATGTAGGCTAGTTGCATGCTAGTTAAATGTGGATGCGTTGAACGCTAAACATTCGACATGCCTGTTACTAATAAAATTTTAGTTATTGAAAGTACATGAAGTCAGTTGGATTTAATGTTTATATTTGTGTATAATATAAAAAAAAGATGACAACATTAGACAAATTAGTCCTTCCAGGATTTCTGCAATCGCTGAAATGAACACAAAATCAAGCAAACTCTGCAGTATTCGCAGTTCGCAATTTTTTAATTTTATTTTTTTTTAAATTACTGCTGATTTTCCACAGATTTGGGTCAAGTCGGGTCATGTGACATCATCACAACACCCTTCAACCAAAGCCCTCTCCGATTCATGTGTGTCGAACATGAGTATATCTAAAAGGTCTCATTTACCAATGAATATCACTGTGAAAGCCCGGGTAAAACAATTTTGTGCGATTGTAACGTCACCAATTCAAGTAGTTTTCCACAAATAAAGCATGAAAACTCCTGTACAGACTGTTTAATCCAAAACGCAGCATCTGGTAGTTTTATATTTGGAAAAATAGAGCAATAATATAACGTCAAAGGTATTTATTTTCAAATTCTTTATTTCTGACCAGCTAGGTGTATTTATAAGATAATTACAACAGTTATAGGAAATATATTATTACTATTATTATTATTAGTAGTAGTAGTAGTAGTAGTGTCTTCATAAATTCAGTCACAAAGTCCATTTTTCATTTTCTCCCCTTTTACTGGAAAGAAACTTCTATTGGTGAGGCACAATAATATGTAGGATGAAATCAAAATTTCATTAAATAATCACTATTATTACTAACTGTAAACTGCCTCATTTTCTATTATACTCTATTCTATTTCTGAACAAGTCTAGAATCCTGCTATTGGTGTCTCTTTAAGAAAATTCTATTAAAAAACAACTCGCTGGGTTTTTTTTTTTTGTTTTTGCTGATTCTGCTGCTGCTTCATGTTTCCTAAATTAAAGCCCACTTTTATCTTCTGTACAACTCAGCAAAGATCCAATGTGTCATGGTGAAAATGTTAAAAAATATCAAAGTCCAAAAATGGAGATTTAATTAACTTTATAATGCCGCATGCTCTCAGACCATAAACGTTATATAATACCGATTCAGCTTTCAATGTTTCAACTGTTTTATTGCGAATTTATGCTGAAAAATTCCTGAAAAACCAATAAAAGGTTGATAATGAAGTTAAGTTACCTACAAAAAATTATTATATCATGCAATCATGTTTTGTAAACTGCATGAAACATTTAAAAAAAAAAAAGTCCTGGCTCTACTGTAATTAGTACAAATGAGCTTGTTATAGAACATAGAAATTTAAAGTGAAATGTTTATTTAAAACAACAAAGAAAAATGATTTTTAATAAACATAAAAGATATAATTATTTTTCCATAAAAATTCTAATCAAAGAGAAATGATTCGGTTACAGAAAAGCACAGGACTGCACAACATCCAGTCATAACATTTATTGCATCATATTTAGCCAAATAAATGTTATGGATTTTGCAATAATGTTAATATAGTAACATAAAAATCTAGATTATACAGTTATTGTGAAAGACTGTTAATAAACCTTTTATGAAATATTGTTAATAAACCTGTTATGGATCATAATATATTTAAAATTTGCATGTATTTAAAAAAAGGTTGCACTTCCTCACTCATATAATGAAATATTTACGTTCCTCAGCTAGCACGGTTTTGTACTTAGTTACTGGATAACTACATCGTTAAAGGTTTAGCAGTGTAAGCAATAATACGTGGTTAATTACACTGTTGTACAGTGTACCTTTGGTCTGTTATTGTTACAGAAATCTGACACAGATCTAAGCCTCTGTGTCAAATGTGTGGAAAAAGGTTAATTTAAATGTAGGCTATAATAATAATAATAATAAAAAGTCTATGTGCTTTACAATGTTAGATTTTAAATGTACAATATTAGTGTGCTTTGGTGTAATTCACTATCAGCATAACCTATTTAAAGAAAGAATATAGCTGCAAGTAGCAATTAAGGGGGCCAGGCACTTTTTGTCTCTCAGCCCTTAGCCCTTAGCAAATTTTGTGATGAACGATCAAAATGTGTAGTAGAAGAAACAAAATGTCCAACTTCCTACTTTGCGAGTGACAAATTCATAGAGGTGCCAAGCGTTATTGATGTAACAAGTTTGTGATTTCTCGAACAGGAAATCAGCCATTTTGAATTTGATTGAGAAAATTTTTTCTGATACTTCTTACAAATTTTGTTCAAAAACCATAAAATTTGGAAGAGAGCACTGGGAGGTGAACCCGAACAAAACTTGTTCAGCAGATTTTTGATATGAGGAACAGTTCGTTCATAATGTGCAAAGATTTAAAAGCTAGAGCATAAGGAGTCCTGAAATTAGCTAGAACATAGCTTAGCTACATATTTTAAAGATTATCATGTAAATAATAATAAAAATAAATCTGTTTCACACCATTTCTACTACCTATACTTTCAACAGAACATGACAAACTGGATGCACAGGCATTTTATTTCATTATAATATTTCTTATAGCTTTATTTGAATTATACAAACCGACAGACGAGAGCAAGAATTTGAGCAAAATACAGTACGAGTACAGTACCTTACTGGAAACAGGAAGTACCACTGTACAGGAAGTGACGATTCACTACAGTAGCTCTCGTATTAAAATAGGTGCATGTCTGCTAGAGAATCTTTCACACAATTAGCAATTCAGAGTCACGGTTCCCATCCCAGTCCCAATGTTTTCTATCCTAACTCCTGAAATTATAACCATGTGAATAAATGCAATAAATAAATAAAATCCTAGATTTGAGTGTAAAAACTGCAAAAAAAAATTTGTCAAATTACTGCTTTTACCAAATTGGAACAGGACAGAAAAAGGCAGATGGAGCCTCAGGAACTGGTTTGGGAAGTTCAGACCCATTTTATACAGTCAGTATCAGTCATTTTTTTTCTTCAAATCAGATACAAAAGGTTCTTCTACTGAAAACCAGAATTGCACAAGTCGAGCGCTAGTCACGCTTTATGGCAGTTTGTAAACAACCTCACATGGATATGATTCTCTGTGCTTTAAATACATGAAAATAAATATAAAATATGCAGGTCAAACTCGATTGCAGATATGATGCCTGATAACAAAAAGGATAAATATGCTATAGAATTTTTTAAAATACACCAGTTGTCAAACACAAGAAGATCAGTTCAATGCAACTACATGATTCAATATATAATATACTGAAAAGAAAGATATATTATTATTGGCACACATATAAATACATATAAATTCATTCCAAAAAGCACAGGCTTAAAACTTTATCGATAAGAGCATTTAAAAAACTATCAAACAACAAAAAAACAAAACAAAAAAACAACCAAACTATGATACGAAGATATGAGAAACCTTTATTTCAAAATTTTAAAAATAAATAAATATTTTTGCATGCAGTTAAAAGCAGACGAAAAGCAGAATCGGCACTATGAACATTCTGAAAAAGCACTAATGTCTTCATGTCTGTACATCTTCCAGAAAAAATATACTCAAGCCTTGTTTCTAATCTATGAAAGATTAGAAGTGCACAGATATGGACCGAAATTCCTTGTACAAAATCAAAAGCAGTGTATTAAAACGGCCCAGTGTACGTCCTTCTCGAGACGTGAGCAAGATGGCCGCCCGGTGTCAACATCGTCAGCTAGCTAGCTCGTTCGTGTTTGTGTTTACTTGGCATTGATTTGTTTAACAGGTACTTAAGATGAAGCAGCGTGTTCCAAGATGATGACCACTGGTTAACTAAAGATGAGAAACTTACTATTTGGATTACGCCCGTTAGTTCAATTTCAACCAAAGGCAGCCATTTGTCATTATAGCAGTTCAACACAAATCTGAGAATCTTATATGAAATAAAACGTAAATATAGATTGTGTAGCACACGTTTTTTTATACATCTTAATATTACTGAAGCTTCATAGTCTTTATAGCGAGGTGGTAAAACTGATACGAGGAAGATTTCATACAGAGATACAGCGAGAGATCAGGAGTATGGTGGTGCTGTAATTTAACTGTGTAGCTTGTGTATAAGTGTTGATACAATGTTGTGGAGCTGTGTGTAGTGTGTGTGCGTGTGTTGTATTTACGAGAGCTGTGTTGTATTTGGAGTGTGTCATATGTCTATAGATGTTGAGAATTTTGTATGGAGTATGTGTGGTGCTCTGTATGTGTGTGTGTGTGTGTGTGTACACCGTGTTGTCTCTCCATACTCCAACAGTGTCACTACATGCAGTCCGCCACATTGCTCGAACCCTGACCCACGTCTCGAATCTGACTGATGTGTGTGGCGCAGACAGCCACGCCTGCTCCGGCCCTGCAGTGGGACACCGAGCCCACCAACTCCCACCTACACACACACACACACACACACAGAGGAAACATAGTTCACCAAACCATAGGTAGTTAGGCAGATGGGAAGGCAGACTGACATACAAGAAGGTAGACAGACAGACAGGCAGGAAAAACAAGTAGACAATAGACACACATACAGAAAGGCAGTGTAAACTGACAAAGAAACCGGTAAACAGGCCGACAGAGACAGGAAGCTAGGATGACAGAAGGACAACAGGCACACAGGAAGGCAGACAGACATACAGATAGACAAACAAGCAGAGATTCAGACAGACAGGCAAACAGGGAAACAGATAAATAAGAAGACCAGAAGACAGACAGGAAGTCAGATGGACAAGCAGGTGCAAAGACATGCAGGTAAACAAACAAACTGACAGAGAGGTGGAAAGACAGACAAACAGACAGACTAAATGGGAAGGCAGTCAGATAAACAGGCAGGAAAAAAACAGAAGCAGGCAGACAGACAGGGAGGCACATGGATGGATGGATGGATGGATGACTACAGATGGCTGATACAGATGAATGTTTGGACAGACAGGATGGCTGTATATACAGGATGGACGGACGGTGGATGAATGGAGCAATGGATAGAGGCATGGATGGATGCATGATGGATGAAGTGACGAGTACAGATGGCTGATGCAGATGAATGTTTGGACGAATAGGATGGGTGTGTATAGATAGGATGGATGGTTGGATGGATGGATGGATGGATGGTTGGATGACAGATGGTGAATGGATGGACAGAGGGATGGATGGACGACACATGGAGGGATGGATGACAGATGTTGGAGAGATAGATGGATGGATGACAAATGGATAGTGGAGGAATGGATGGATGGATGACAGATGTTGAATGGATGGTGGAGGAATGGATGGATGGATGACAAATGGATAGTGGAGGAATGGATGGATGGATGACAGATGTTGAATGGATGGTGGAGGAATGGCTGGATGGATGGATGACAAATGGATAGTGGAGGTATGGATGGATGGATGACAGATGGTGGGTGGATGGACAGAGGGATGGATGGATGACACATGGAGGGATGGATGACAGATGTTGGAGAGATAGATGGATGGATGACAAATGGATAGTGGAGGAATGGATGGATGGATGACAGATGTTGAATGGATGGTGGAGGAATGGATGGATGGATGGATGGATGACAAATGGATAGTGGAGGAATGGATGGATGGATGACAGATGTTGAATGGATGGTGGAGGAATGGATGGATGGATGGATGACAAATGGATAGTGGAGGAATGGATGGATGGATGACAGATGTTGAATGGATGGTGGAGGAACGGATGGATGGATGGATGGATGGATGACAAATGGATAGTGGAGGAATGGATGGTTGGATGACAGATGGTGGGTGGATGGATGGCTGGATGACAGAGGGTGGATGGATGGCTGGATGATAGATGGTGGATGGATGGTTAGAGCAGTTGCAGAAGGTGTAAACGCTGCCTTAACGTTTTAACCCTCTGTGCAGCCCAGCCCTTCTCACCTGTTCGTGCGCGGCTCAAAAGCCTCCACCGTGTTCAGGTAGATGTTTCCGTTGTGTCCCCCCACAGCAAAGACCCGGCCCATCACCGTAGCGACACCGACTCCACCCCTGGGCGTGGTGAGCTCAGAGACATACTCCCAGTGGTTCATCCTGGGATCGAAGCGCTCCACTGAACTCAGCGGAGAGTTATCGTCAAACCCACCTGAACACACAGACATGACGGGATTTCTGAGTTGATCAGTCGTGCTGTACAAAGAATTGGCCCCCACCCCCTCAACCCCAGCCAATCACACGGATCATATAACATAACAGACTACATGTCTGATTTGAAAAATCCCAAGTATGACGTACCAGTCAGTTTATTAGTACCAGGGTTCTCTAAGTGAGCTGCTTAATTCTGTCACAGCGGTGGAAATCACATCCCAGCATTATCATAGTTAAAAAGCACCACTGTATAAGCAGAATATTATTGTATCATAAAGTATATCAGTACCGAGGTGTGTGTGTGTATGTGTACTTCTGTTTCAGAGTTTCAGTGTAGCGGAAGAATGGAGTTCTCTTCACAATCAAGTCTCCTAATACGATTCTGTCAGGGTCCAAGCAATCAATTATATTACCCATCTGAGCTAAAGTTCAACATACAAATCAAGTCTATAAACATCAGCGAGTCATGTGTTAATCCTACGGATCAGTCACTTATTTACAAACTTGCACTTCTCACCTTTCTCCTTTTTTCCTCTCTCTCTGTATGTTCTCATGTCACTTGCTTATCAAAGGTCAGCAGTTTTAAAACCGGTTCATATTATACAGCGGTCATAACACGACCGTTAACTTCGCGGTGATTCGCTCTCCACTCCGTACCTACAACGTAGAGGCAGCCGTTCAGTTCGCTCACTCCGTTTCCCGCACGCCTCTGCCCCATCTCTCGCACGTCGGTCCATTTGTTGAGGTGCGGGTCGAAGCGCTCAACGCTCGACAGCGAGGCTACGCCGTCGTTCCCTCCCACAGCGTACACGTAGCTCTGATAACGACGACAAACGCGTATTATAAAAAATGGGATAAAAATATATTAAAAAATTATAATATATAATATAAATATATATATAATTTAATATATAAATTAAATATTATAAAAAAATTTTATAAATAAAAAATCCCTGTAGAAAGGATACCCCATGATGCTTTGCTCCTCACCCCTAAAGCGACGGAGCCCACTCCTCCTCTAGGGGTGTTCATGGGGGAAACGGCGCTCCAGCGGTCTGCCTCGATATCATAACGCTCCACGTCGCTAAAGCACGAGTTATCGTCCAGGCCTCCTATAGCGTAGATCGGACCTCCGAGTGTGGCCAGTGCAATGCCCCTCCTACACACGCGCGCACACACGCGCGCACACACGCGCACGCACGCGCGCACGCACGCACACACACACACGCACGCACGCACACACACGCACGCACACACACGCACGCACACACACGCACGCACACACACGCACGCACACACACGCACGCACACACACGCACGCACACACACGCACGCACACACACGCACGCACACACACGCACGCACACACACACGCACACACACACGCACACACACACGCACACACACACGCACACACACGCACACACACGCACACACACACACACGCGCACACACACGCGCACACACACGCGCACACACACGCGCACACACACGCGCACACACACACGCACACACGCACACACACACGCACACACACGCACACACGCGCACACACACACGCACACGCACACACACACTAGTACAACCCAAATGCAAGATAAAGCCTCAGAGAAGAGAGAAAGATATTGAACAGTGTCTCATACCTTTTCGTGTTCATGGAGGCCTTCATCATCCACTTGTTGGTGAACGGGTCGAACATCTCCATGTTTCCCAGGTGCTCGCTGCCGTCATGGCCGCCCACTGCGTACACCTTTCCTATGGACACATCCTAGCTTTCATTTCCTCCTGTTCTTCAATACTAATTATTCATCTCTCTCTCTCTTTCTCGGTCTACCTCTTTCTATCTGCCTACATGTCTCACTCTCTGTACCTGTCTCAATCTCTCTCTGTCCCTGTCTCTCTCTGTGTCTACCTCCATGACCGGTTTTCTCTGTCTTCTGGTCTGTCACTCTATTACCTTCTCCCTCTCCTTCCCTCTCTCTGTGTACCTCTTTCTCTGTCTCTCTGACTGTCCCCTTGTCTCTCGCTCGGTCTCTCTCTCTTTTTCTCCATGTCTCACTGTTTTTCTCTGTCTTGTTTGCTTTCTCCCTGCCTCTTTTACTGTCCCCTTGTCTCTTGTTTGTCTCTGAAGAGTGTCTCTGTCTCACTCTCTTCCTCCCCTGTTTCTCAGTCTCTCTCTCTTTCTGACTATCCTCATGTCTCTCTCTCTTTTTCCCTCTCACTGTCTCTCATTCTCTTTCTGTCTCACTCTCTCTGACTGTCCCCTTGTCTCTCACTCTTTGTCTCATTCTTTCTCCCGGCATCTACCTGTCTCACTGTCACTCTCTCTGACTGTCCCCATGTCTCTCATTCTTCCTCCATGTGTCTCTCATTCCCTCTCTCTGACTGTCCCCTTGTCTCTCACTCTTTTCCCTGTCTCACTGTCTCTCTCATTCTCTGTCTGTCCCCATGTCTCTCACTCTCTCCCTATGTCTACCTGTCTCACTGTCTCTCTTTCTCTTGCTGACTGTCCCCTTGTCTCTCGCTCTGTGTCTCATTCTTTCTCCCTGCATCTACCTGTCTCACTCTCTCTGACTGTCCCCTTGTCTCTCACTCCATGTCTCATTCTTTCTCCCTGCGTCTACCTGTCTCACTCTCTGACTGTTCCCTTGTCTCTCTCTTTTTCCATGTCTCTTATTCCCTCCCCTTCTCTCTCCCCTTTTCTCCCCGTCTCACCTTCTACAGAGATGACTCCCACGTGTCTGCGCCTGCTGTTCATCTCAGGCCCGAAGAACCAGCTGTTCTTGCTGATAGAGTAGCACTCGATGCTGCGGAACGGATCTCCAGAACCACCACGTCCCCCCACGCAGAACAGCACACCTGCGTGATGTCAAAGGTCAACAGAAATCCTTAGACTGCAAGCTCAAATGGTGCAGAAGTCTAAATCCCCCCCGACCCCAAACGAGTGCGCTCGTTCTGACCGGCTGTGTGTTTGCGTGGCGTGGTGCGGATCGAGTACTCGAAATCAGGTACGCTCTTGTTGCTGAGGTGCAGGTGGTAGTTCCTGGCCTCGTCCAGCAGGTCTCGGCAGCTCAGGTCAGCCTTGATCATCTCCTCTTTAGCCACGGTGCCTGTGAGGAAGCCCACGGGGAGCAGAGGAAGACGCACCTGCAATATGCGGACACAATCTTTCACGTTTCCTTTTCTTTCGTATGTCGTTCTCTACAGCGTTGAATAAAAAACAGAATTTAACAATTTTTCATTAGCGATAGTGAGGGCTGGATCCAGTTTTCAGAAATGATATACAACACCTGAAGGTTGCTTTCTTGTTTAATTAGGAATAAAACACTCCATGTCATGCGGTTATAGGAAAAGAATCATCGACAGGGTACAGCAGCTATAAACACTCGGTACCTCATGGTCTCTCTCTCGTTCTATTTTTTGGTTTAGATTTTCTGTGTCTACCTGTCTCTCTCTTTGCCCCTGTCTCTCCAATTATCTCCCTGTCTCTCTCTCTCTCTCTCTCTCTCTCTGTGTCTACCTGCCTCTCATGGAGAGCCATGTGTCTCCCTGTCTCTCTCTGTCTTCCTGTCTGTCTCTCTGTCTCACATCGAGAACCATGTCTCTTCTTGTCTCTCTCTGTCTTCCTGTCTGCCTCTCTCCATCTCCCTGTCCAACATCGAGAGCCACGTGTCTCCCTGTCTCTCTCTCTGTGTCTTCCTGTCTGTCTGTCTCGGTTGCCCATGGACAGCCACGTGTCTCCCTGTCTCCCTCTCTGTCTCTCTCTGTCTCCCTGTCGGTCTCTCTCTGTCTCCTTGTCTCTCATGGAGAGCCATGTGTCTGTGTCTTTCTCTGTCTTCTTATCTCTGTCTGTCCCTGTCTCCCTCTCTCTCGCTGTCTATCTCTCAACATGTCTCACTCTGTTTCCCTCTCTTCCTGTCTTGCTTTCTCTGTCCCTGTCTCTTGCTTTATCTGTCTGTCAACCTCTCACTCTCTGTCTCCCTCTCTATCCTTGTCCAACAGTTACGAAGCGCTGACACTGGAGACTCCTTCCATAACTGTTAAATATGCTAAACATCGCCTATCAGAAAACTTTTTTAACCTGTTTATGTGACACGTTCACAGTACAAGTCCCTGTGAATGAGCTGTTGCTATAGAAACAGTAACCTTTAAAAAAAAAAAAAAAAAAAAATTTGTTCTCATTTTTTTTCTCAACCCTGGCTATATTAGTAAATATCGTACCCGAGACATGATCTGATGGAGCCAGAGCTCATGGTGCTGCGGATTGGCTTTGAGCCACTTGACGGCGGCTTCGTACACCTGCGTCTCGGAGTGGATGTTGAGGTCGCTGGAGCTGAGCAGGGTCTTGAGGTGCTGCGGTGAGACACGCGTGAAGTCGTCACTCTCCAGCACCTGGCCGAAGTGCTCGCAGGCGTAGCGGTCGGCCATGTCCATCAGGTCCACGCGGTGGTGGCTCTCGGCGAAGGTGCGCACAGCGAGGCAGTTGGACGGGTGGAAATGGGCCTTCATGTATTCGCAGCAGGCCCGAGCAACCAGCTCCACCTGCAGGATGCAAGCGGCGTAGAGCAGCGGCTGGACGTTCTCCACTGTCAGAGTTAGGCGTGACGAGTAGGCGAAGCGCACCAGGTCCTGGATGGCGTCACCGTCGAAGTCGCGGATCTCGATCAGCTCCTGCTTGGCCTCAGCCATGTCCGAGAGGAACATGGCCCGGAAGTACGGCACCACGCAGGCCAGCACCAGCTTGTGGCACGGGATCAGCTTGGTGCCCACCTTCAGAGATGGAGATGAAGCAGAAAATGTGAAGCTATGAATAACGTTATCTGCTAACAACACTGTCTGGACCTCGTTTAATCGAGCTGGATACGATTGGATTCGTAAACTGTTTGTATGAGAAAAATAAAATGAATCATTCAATTATGACTCGGCAAAAGAAACGGCGGCGTAGAAACGGATGACGAGACGATTCAGCAATCACTTATTATCATTTAGCCATAATTAATATTAATAAATATTTTCAATGGTACAGAAGCGAGTCAAAATAACTTCCTCTTCTGCTTTTCTGCCTTTACCCCGTTCCTCCATTTTGTGCTCACAGCCCTCAGCGCACATGACCTTAAATGGAGTTTTGTGGGCGTCCCTATATGCAAATGAGCTGTGTCGGGAACACGCTTACCGAGTCAAACATTCACACACAACTTTACGAAAAGGTTGATAGGTTTGCTTCTTTAGTTTTGTGCGTGCACAGAATAAACCACTCGGTGGTGTGTCGTTACAGAAAAATATATAAATCAGCGACGGAGTGGTGCGATGAAGCCGGTACCTTCAGCGTGACGTCACAGAGTTCTCCGTTCTCATAGAATTGTCGCAGCGAGTTGTGAAAGTCCTTCCAGGCTTCGTGAGCCTCGAAAATGAACGAGCCGTCAGCCGCGCACTCTGCCTCGGGCGACCGCGACGCGCACTTCGTCCTGAGCTTGTGCTGCTTTACATTCAAAGCCGCCGTGTCGCCCGGTGCCATGGTCTCTCACACACACACACACAAACGCACACACTCTCTCATCCACACTCGCACACCTGCAGAGCAACAGAGGGAAAGTCTGAGGTAACATGCAAATCGTGCAGGAGGACGCAACAGGATCACATGAGGACCTGCTCACCGGCTGCAAAAGTAATGGCGCCCCGGTAGCATCCCGTGACACATGAACAAAACTTTGCCTTGCTGAGGCGGCCATCTTGGACAGCCGCGACTTTTCAGAGAAATGTGTTATCGTTTCGCTCGCCTAAGCCCCGCCTTGCAAAGTCTTAAAGATTAGCTTGTTCCACTTTTAGCTCCTATTTTACAGATTTTTTTAATTTATTTTTTATTTAACATTGAGATCACATAACTTAACAAATCCAAGTACAGGAAGATTTACGTCTCGGTTTTCTTAGTAACTGAATTTTAAAAAAATACATTTTTAAATAGCAACCAAAACTGTAAAACAAACATTTTTACAGAATATTTTCTTTCTTTTCAGTGCTCAGTGTCAGATTATTATTTACACCAAGACTTACATTTATGCTTACATCTCTATTTTATTTACACTGTATTTAGACTATTCTATGTTTTTTTGTTACTAGTATACGTTTTTTAATCTATATATATATTTTTTTGTTATTGAGTATATTCATCCGTTATTTATGTCTTGAGCAAGTTGGCACAAACTGACCTCGTGTTTTTCTTCTTCCTTCAAACAACTGGTTTGGTGTCTGAGGTCCAGACTTCATAACTATGCCTCAGAAATCTTTAATCCCTCAACCAACCGAGCAACCACCTCCCTTCGCTCTTTTCTCTTTGTGTGCGTTTATGTAGCACATTTCAGATAAATCCCGACAATAAAGCCTGTGTTCTCTCGTATCGTCTCAAATCGAGAGAGATTCCCGTCGTGCGCCAGTTCAAAACAAGGCCGCATTGGCGATGGGAAGTTCTCCCGAAGCCCACGCAGAACCGAGGGAGCTTTAACTCCGGGGCCGTCTGAATGGACTCTCTGTATCGCACTCACCTCATCAACATTCACTCAGCGGCGTGTGTGAGGGCCAGCGCCGATTTTCACAGCGAGACCCATCAAAGGCCTTTTGTTTTTCCTTGCCAAGCCTCACTCACAGAGCGCTCCCTCTTTCTCTCTCTCTCTCTCTCTCCCTCTCTCGCTCGCCGCTGCACTCGTCCTCATCCCTCGCTTTCCATCATCATCATGCTGATGATAACAGGAGAACAGACCGACAACTTTCTGAAATAAACACGTCAGAGTAACTCGCGTATATTTTATTCTTCATCAGTAGCCCAATGGATTATGTCATTATCCCACCTTTGAGAACATTTTATATATCATGTCACATAACTTGGAAATAAAGCCCCCCCGTGTCATGCTGTTACATGAAAATAATCAACAACGGTGCGTTATGAAGACACGGCGTCAATCTTACCACATCAAAAGCTGATTATTTCTCCTATAACGGCACGCCGAGAAGTGTTTTGCCACAATTATACTACAGTAATTTCATTATAATGAACTAAAAGTATGATATACTTTTTGTCCATTTATAGCTACGTTTAATGTGAAACAAGTTCGTTCATGCTCTCACTTACGTTACAGCAGCTATCCTCATGTTCCCGAGAAACACGAAGCAAAGAAGTGTAAACTCCTTTCTCCTGAAAACGTTGGAAGAATAAAAAAAGTCACAGCTTTACCTCTGACGCTTCAGACTCCTCCTTCCATAAACGCAAAAACAAACACATTCGTCCTTACAGAAAGCTTATCAACCAGATCAACAATTACACACGCTTATCTCAAGTCCCTCTGAATTAGCCGTTACTATAGAAACCATAACTTATCAGCAGAAATGAATGAATAATTGAATTAATCAATCAATCGTGACCTTCTGACCAATCAGAATCGAGAAATCGACAATAAATGAATATAGATGAATAAACAGGAAAAGGATCACCAAAAAGAGTGTCACCTGAAATGTGTTATTAATGCAGAGAATGATAAGAAATCTGTATTTAATTTATTTAAAAAATTATCTTAATAAAATTAACAATTTTAGTTAACACAAGTATTAGGTTAGTTCAGTGTTATGGATCAATTTAGAGCTCGGAATTTGTTAAATATTGAAATTTATGAGCATTTTACCACCCAGGTTGAATAAATACGTAAATAAATACGTGTTTATTTTATTGCAGACTAGCTAAACACACAGTATAAAATAAATAACGTTTATGCGCTCTCCTGACAAACACACGCTCTGACAAATTATGCATTCCGAAAAATGCTAATTTCGTAAAAATAAATACATAAATAAATCCTTTAAAAACAAACTCGCGACCTTTTAAACATGTCAAAACATTTCGTCGTTAGTTTATCCACTTAGCATTAGCGTTAGCATTGGTGTTCGTGCTCACTAACGTTCCAACGCTGCACTCTCACTGTGCACGAGACATTAAAGCGTTCGTCCTCAAAATAAAAACCCACCGGAAACGGAAACATTTATAACAAAACGGCGATTATTATAATATTAATATCAATTACGTAATAGTAGTTATGTATATGTAGACTATAATAACCTGTTTTACCTTATCCCGAGTCAAACGCAGTCTGAGCACTTGGATTTGACGACCAGGCGGTTTTGTTGTCAGAAACTGGGCCTCAAAGACCTCTGGGAAATGGAGTTCAAGCACCAAAAAGCAACGGCAGCGCTGCTGGTTTCATGATAAATACGAAGACGTGAATCATTTAATCCTGTTTTATGTTTAAAATAATGTTTAAAAACAAACAAACAAAAAAATTAAATAAAATAGCGATATTCAAGAACGCACAAAAATGGATTAAAATTAGCTTCATGCCATGGTGCTGTTAAATTCTCTATTCTGATCGATTCATTCCTATTTGATTCATTCATTTTACGTGCTTTTTGATGTGATTTTTACACATGATGAATTTATTTTCACGTAATGTTTACACACCATTTGTTTATTTTTACATTAGAACTGAACTCATTCATTTATTCATTTATTTTCATGTTTTCCCACCAAATGATTCATTTTTACATGATTCATTTAATTTTTCTTGATCTTCACACGTGATTAATTTTCACGTGTGTTTTTTTTATTCACGTTTGATTTTTATGCATGACTCATCGTGATCTTTACACACGATTAATTAATTTTTACATTTGGTTTTCCACACGATTCGTTTATTTTCACAATAATTTTCACACATGATTTCTTCTAAGAAAACTTCTCAGAATTATGAATAGTTCGGGTCCAAATATCATATACACCGATCAGCCATAACATTAAACCCACTAACAAGTGAAGTGAATAACATTGATTATCTCGTTACAGTGGCAAACTTTTGAATTTTCTGCCAGCCATATCAGATTATTTGCTGTTAATGAATGATTTAAAATGGACTATTTTTGTTGCACCAGGAACTACAGCACCACCAACAGTCATAAGTAAAAAATACACAAAATGGTATGAAGTAGATGGCTGTGAAGTTGGGGCTGATTTCTTTCTAGCACAGACTAGAGTACGATGTTACTCAAAAAAAATATTTAAGGTTACTCTAGCTAGTTGCCTATAGCATAAGTCAAATGTGATAGCCTCTCAACTTCATTTTGATTTCCCTTGCAATGGAGAAAATGTGAGAAAGTGCCCTAATGGCTGCCCTTCACATGAAGAAAAAAAAACCCCTAGGGTGTAGCATGCAAAAAAAGCATGCTGAAGTGCCCTCTAGGGTGCCAATACAATCAAGAAAATGTGATGAAGTGCCATTTAGGGTGCCTTTCCAGTGAAGAATATGTGATGTAGTGCATTATCCCCTACAGGCAAGAAAATGAGATGCAGTGCCTCCTAGGGTGCTGAAAGCATGACAAAGTGACCTCTGGGGTGCCGATTCATGCAAGACAATATAATGAAGTGCCCCCTAGGGTTCTGATACATGTCAGAAAACATGATGAATTGCCATCTAGCGGGCTGCTACATATGAGAAAATATGATGACGTGCACTCTAGAGTGCCATTACATGTTAGAAAATATGATGAAGTGCTCTCAAGGGTGCCATTACGTGTGAGAAAATATCACAAAGTGCCTCCTCAGGTGCTGATATGTGTGATAAAATATGACAAAGTGCCCTCTAGGGTGCCATTACATGTGAGAAAATATGATGAAGTGCCTTCTAGGGTGCTGATACATATGATAAAATATGATGAAGTGCCCTCTAGGGTGCCATTACATATGAGAAAATATGATGAAGTGCCTTCTAAGGTGCTGATACGTGTGATAAAATATGATGAAGTGCCCTCTAGTGTGCCATTACGTGTGAGAAAATATGATGAAGTGCCTTCTAAGGTGCTGATACGTGTGATAAAATATGATGAAGTACCCTCTAGGGTGCCATTACGTGTGAGAAAATATGACGAAGTGCCTTCTAAGGTGCTGATGTAACGGGTATGGAAAATACTCCATAAATTTAACGTATAGAATTACACAAAAGGAGATGTGTACCTGTGTGACTGTCTGTTTGTGTGAGTGCTTTCCCTTTTGGTTATCATGATGTCATTGGGTTGTGTAATTTCCTGTTTTGGCTCCTCCTCTTCCCTTTCATGTTATGGTTGAATGGGAGAGGTAGGATTAATTTTGAGTTTTCAGTAATCTTGTTTAATCTTTATTTAAATCATCATTTCTATACTTATATACCCATTTTAGTTTGTGTGTATAGTGTTATTTTATTTATCTGTGTGATTATTTTTGTTGTTTTACCCTTCTTTTTGAGTGATTTTTTTGTATTTTGTTTCAACATGTGCTCTGCCCTTTTGCGTTATGGTTGAATGGGAGAGAGGAGAGAGAGGAGAGAATAAACAAAGAGTCGACCCAGCTGCCGTCCGCCTACATTTTTTTTTCTGGATTAAATAAAACACACAACGCAGACTACAACCAGTTACACTGATATGTGTGATAAAATATGACGAAGTGCCCTCTAGGGTGCCATTACATGTGAGAAAATATGATGAAGTGCCTTCTAAGGTGCTGATACGTATGATAAAATATGATGAAGTGCCCTCTAGGGTGCCATTACTTTTGAGAAAGTATGATGAAGTGTCTTCTAAGTTACTGATATGTTTTATAAAACATGATAATGTCATGCCTTCTAGGGTGCCGTACATGTAAAAAAAAAAAAAAGAAAAAAAAAAGAAAAGAAAAAAAAAACATGATGAATTGCCTTCTAGGGAGCTGATATATGTGAGAAAACATGACGAAGTGCCCTCTAGGATGCGGATACCTTTGAGAAAATATGATGAAGTACCCCTTAGGGTGCCCCTGCCCCTCAGACACCCTGTGCCCACCCCTGTGTATGTTTCAGTGTTTAAAGTGCAGTAGCACCTCTAACTCTGTACTGCATAACACAATAATGTCACAAAAACCCAGTTACAATCCTAAAAACATTGGGAAAAATAAACATTTAATAAAATAGAACAGTAAAAAGACAATAAAATAAGCTACACATAATATAGAGCCCTGGAAAGAACCATTACACTCTGTAGAGGAAATAAAACACTCAGTGTCGTGATGTTCTGGTTTTTCTATAACAGCATGTCCCGAATTGTTTTATTCTTCTTATTTATTTTTTTTTATACCTAAGGCTATAGGACTTTCTGTATTGTCTTGGATTTGTCTCAGATTCAGAGCCATTTGGACTTGGACTGGTCTTGGACGTTGGTCTCGTTACACACGGTCACGTTCTGGTCCGAGACTTTGTGAAAACAATGTCTTTTTTTTCTTGGAGAAAAACAGCGTCATCGCCGGCGCATCGCACAAACGAAGCTGACTCGAAAAGGATTCAATGCCTCCATCATGATTCGTTCGGACTCCATCTTGCCTCGACCTCGACTCGAACTCGGCTAGTCCTGGCGTTGGACTGGGAAAACGGCGGTCTTGACTACAATTTTTTAATCTTTTTTTAATCTTTTTTTTAAAATTTTTTTGTATCGATGAGCAACACTTCGATTTCATCCGTTTATAGTTACGTTTAATGCTGTACAGTTTGAACAAAAGTGGTGTGTATAAATCGCCGAATTGTTTGTCAGAATAAGAAACAAATGGACGGCCGTACGTGTCAATTCTATATCATACGAAACTAGCAACAATAGAAACCATCACGGAAATTCTAATGGTTTCCACTACAAATACCATTACAAATACTATCAGCTATAAACTATTAAAACCTTTACCATTATACAGTAGGTCCTTCATGGTAGAGACCCACAGGGACCATTAAAACCAATGCAATTCCCATTATAAAACCATTACAAATTCTGTGAGGGGTTCTATTGTTTTGAAATCTTTTTTTTTGCTGGTAGATAATCTTGAGTGCTAGCTTCTCCGAGCTTAACTAGCCTAGTTTCACAGTGCTTATCAAGTGTTAGAGTTGAACAAAACAAAAACAAATTTTTACATACAGCGCATGTACAAATTCAGAGAGTTACACTGAATTGTAGCACTCCACCAGGGAGATGTTTTTAATCGTCCGTGACTGATACTCGAGGTCGCCCGGTGTTCCTGTCAGCTTTACATGAAGTCACTCATGTAGGTAGTGTTGGTGGCACTGATTTCCCCATTAGGACCATTTTCTTTGGGCTGGCCGTTTTCCTCTGAGGTCATAAAATTATTCTTATACGCCATCCTCTTGTAAATCTGATAAGCTGTAAATGAAAATGAAAAAACAGAGAAAGCTTACTATTACAATCGGTGTCAAAACATCCTCAATTCCAAAACTAAAATCCATTTAGATTTAATAACAATACAAATGTATTTTCACCCTCACCTATGATCAACAGTAGGCCCGTCAGCAGCTGGAAACAGCTGTACATAATAGGAAGTGTGATGACCTGCGACAGCTGATGTGGAGGGAAGAAAAGCTGCAGGACTGTACCACAGATCTGCATGTTCTGAGCTCCCGTCTCCATCGCGATGGTCCTGCATCTGGAACCACAATTTCACATGCTGTTATAATGACAGTTTATAATTATATTTAAACGTTAATCATTTCTACTCATTTAAATACAAGCACTATATTTTCTGTACATTGATGATTCAACCACGTAATTCTTTCTCCTCTGAGAAAAGAAATTAAGATCTAAGTCACAGTTTTTTAACATAATGTTTGTGCCGCCTTGTATTTATTGTCCTGTTACTGTTACCTCAGTTCAACACTGTAATATCTGTCTGTTAGTCCATCCTCATCAATAAAGCCTTTATGTATTTCATTATAAAGGAATAAGTCACGCCCTGAAAAGGAGTAAGCGGTAGAAGATGGATAGATGGATGGATGGATGGATGGATGGAATAAGTCACGCGACCTTTACACATGAAACGTCAAGTGCAATTTATGCATTACGTGATTTTTTTCCGTCCATGATTGTTTTATTTTCATATTTAATTTCATTTCTATTTATTGATCCATTTATTTTCACAACTGATTCATTTTCATGTGATTTTTCACGATTCATTTATTTTTATGTGAGTCTTCACATGATTCCTTTACTTTCACATGTAATTCTTCACAGTTAATTTTTTTTCACGTGATTCTTGAATCACATGATTAACATATTTCCCATTAATGTTCATATGATTCATTGATTTTCACGTGCGATTCTTCAGATGATTCATTTATATTCACATGTGATTCTTCAGATGATTCATTTATTTCCACGTGTGATTCTTCAGATGATTCATTTGTTTGAACGTGATTCCACACACCTCCCTTCTCTCCCCTCTATTCCACTGCCCCTCCAATCCCCCCTCCCCTCCACTCCACTCTCCATTCCCTTGCCACTCCACTCCTCCCTATCCTCCACCCCGGTCTTCACAACCAGCCAGTTGAGACGGCAGCTCACCAAAACCCAGATCAACAAGGCCAGAGGACCCGACGACATCCACCCGAGGGTCCTCAAGGTGTGTGCAGAGCAGCTGGCAGGAGTGTTCCGGCATCTTTTTGACCTCTCACTGAGGTTGAAGAAGGTTCCGAAGATCTGGAAGACTTCCTGCATTGTCCCTGTCCCCAAAATGGGACGTTCCAGTGACCTCTCCAACGTCAGGCCTGTGGCACTAACGTCTCATGTAAAGAAGACTTTCGAGAGACTGGTTCTGCAGCACCTTAGGCGCCTGGTATGCGACTGCCTGGACCCTCTGCAGTTTGCGTACCAGGCTGACATCAGCGTGGATGACGCCATCATCTATCTGCTTCACAGAGCCTACACCCACCTGGAGAAGCCACACAGCACTGTGAGGATCATATTCTTCGATTTCTCTAGTGCTTTTGACACCGTTCAGCCTCTCAGGCTGGCTGAGAAGCTCTCTGTGATGCAGGTGGATCAGGACCTGGTGGCCTGGATCACTGAGTACCTCACTGACAGGCCGCAGTATGTCAGGCTACATGGCTGCCAGTCAGAAGTCGTGGTGAGCAACACTGGCACACCCCAGGGAACTGTACTGTCACCATTTCTCTTTACACTCTACACTTCTTACTTTTGCTTCGACTCTGGAATGAGCCACCTCCAGAAGTTCTCAGACGACTCGCCATTGTCGGCTGTATCACAGATGACAGAGAGGAAGAGTACAGAGACTTGATTGAGAGCTTCATCGGATGGTATGACAGCAACCACCTCCAGCTCAACACAGGAAAAACCAAGGAGCTGGTGATAGACTTCAGATGCAGCAAGAGGCCCCACACCCCTGTTGTAATAAGGGGTGAAGGGGTAGAGATGGTGGACACCTATAAGTTCCTGGGGGTGCACCTCAACAATAAACTGGACTGGACAGACAACACAGAGGCCCTCTACAGGAAAGGACAGAGCAGGCTGTTCTTCCTAAGGAGGCTCAGGTCCTTCAATGTGTGCACCAGGCTGCTATGGATGTTCTACCAGTCTCTGGTGGCCAGTGTCATCTTCTTTGCTGGGGTGTGCTGGGGAGGTGGCATCGGGACTTGTAGCGCCAACAAACTGGGTAAGCTGGTGAAGAAGGCCAGCTCGGTGGTGGGGATGGAACTGGACGGTGTGGACGTGGTGACTGAGAGGAGGATGAGAAGGAAGCTGAGAACCATCATGGACAACCCCTCTCATCCTCTCTATGCTGAGTTGAGGCAGCTCAGGACCTCCTTCAGCCACAAACTCATCCAGCCCCGAGCCTCAAAGCACTTTGGAGGCTCATTTGTGCCATCAGCCATCAGGCTCCACAACACCACAGCACCAAACTGACAGATTTAAGCCTGATGATATCTGAGACATTATCTGGTTGTAAATAATTATTATTGATTGTATAGTGTAAATAGTGTGTGAATACTTCTAAAATACGGCATCTGTTCTGTTCTTTTATATTCCTTCGTGCTGCTATGCTGACCTAAATTTCCCCTACGGGGGATTAATAAAGTTATATCTTATCTTATCTTATCTTATCTTATTCTTCATGATGAATTTATTTTCACGTGATTCCTCACACGATTCGTTCATTTTCATGTGATTCTTCACACGATTAATTTATTTTCACACGCAATTCTTAAGCTGATTCATTCATCTGCACATGTGATTCTTCAGATGATTCATTTATTTTCAGATTGTGATTCTTCACACGATTCATTCGTTTTCACATGTGATTCATTCATTTTCACATTAATAATTAGCATTAACTATTCACATGAAGGACATGTGGTGTAATTTAAGGCATATTATTCACATGATGTCTTGTGTTCATATGTGTGACTCGAAGGAATAACATGCTGAAGGAATCACAAGTTTTTCAAATATGAAATTGTGATTATTTCTGTACAGATGCAGAAATCTTCACCCAGCTTTTGTTTGTCCAAATGTTGACGTTCTGCCATATATAAGGTTCTTGTCTTATATATTATACTTATTATAATCCAAAGTATTCAGGAATTTATTTGACATTTCACAATAAACTGAGCTTTCCAACATCATGGAATTGCTTGTGTTCATTTTTTAGACTAGGTCCTGTTTTCGCTGTTGCTCTTATTATGCAATTCTTATTTATTTATCTTATTTATTTATTTACAATTCTTATTTATTTAATAAAAAATGTATATATTTTTTGCATTTTGAGTTTAGAATGAATAAAATTCCCAAATTTTGGTTCATTTGTGTTCACCTTTAAAGACAACACGCCCTCCGTTTAGGGTTCTTTGAGCATCCGTCTAGAAGAACCCTTATAAAAGTTCTACGTACAACCTACAATAGAAGGGTATCCGAGCTAGAACTCTTTTAGGATGCTCAGAACCGTTTATTAACCTTTAATATTTTTCTAAACATAATACTCCAGATTATTTTACACATTTCAATAAATAAATACCTGTAGAACAAGACAATTAGTGAAATTGTCTAGAAATCGGTTTTAAAATGATAATATTTTTAGTAATAACCTTGTATTAAGGAATATTAGATACATTTATCTAGATCAATATATTTATACAGTGGATGCTCTGCATAAAATGACTAATAATAAATGGATTAAAAAAGCATGCTGTTGTTTAATAAAAGAAAAAAACATATATATAATCATTGATATGGTGAAGCTTAACATTTATGGAAGGAGTCTCCAGTGTCTCAGTAACTTTTCCGACAGCTCCAGGAGAGAGCGAGGGAACAGCTGATGATTTCCACGACATTAACTGTGACTTAAATACAGATGTGTCATTCTTTACTGAATAAAAAAATGGTAATTGTTGGCAAACTGCTGTCATATAAGAGGAATATAAACACTTCGGGATGTGCTGTGATAGGACAATCATACTGGGGCGGTAACAGTACGACAGCACAACTATGATTCAACAAGATACTATTAAATTTATGAGTAAATCTTTTACTTTTCCTCTTGACCCGGCCATCGGTTCACACTGTGGTTAAATATTACCTGCAGGTTAATTGATTCTCACGGCGTCTCAGGGTTTAAGTCCTGTTGCGAAGCGTGTTTCACACGGCGTGCCGAAAATGTTCTCAACGTCTCGATTCCCTACTAGGAGCTCAGCTTAATGAATATTAATAACTAGTGGGCAGGGTCTACAAGTGAGTTTAAGAGGCAGAGATGTGCACGCTACAACATCCATCCATCCATTTTCTATACCGCTTATCCTACAGGGTCATGGGGAACCTGGAGCCTATCCCAGGAAGCAGCGGGCATAAGGCGGGGTATACCCTGGACAGGTTGCTAGTCCATCGCAGGGCACAATCACATACACATTCACACACTCATTCATACACTACGGACACTTTGGACATGCCAATAAGCCTACCATATATGACTTAGGACTGTGGGAGGAAACCGGAGAACCCGGAGGAAACCCTTGCAGTGGAATCGAACCCCCAACCCTGGAGGTGTGAAACGAATAATAATAAAAAAAATTGAAGTATTTTTTTTCGAATAATACACAAATGCTTTACAATAATGAGATATAAGATTACAGTACATATAATGTTCAGTTCATGTATAGTTCATGTGAATCAATGATATTTTCAGAATACTAAATGGCACTGACATACTCAGTAGTATGAAGGTGAATAAGGATTTTTTTTTTCCTGGCAATGTGCACACGTGAACACCACTAGAGAGAAATCTGAAGAAAACAAAAGAGCCCTTTTTTTCCTGTGACTTGACGTTAATCTGGTTGAACTTTAATCCCATTTAATCAGGGCAGTGGTGGTGCTATTGGACCTAAATATAGCTCTACACCTGGATCAGATTTTGCATCATCATCATTTGTGAGAAATGATTGATTTACACCTGTATAGAAAGTGAACTTGGCCTAGTAAATGATAAGAAGACAGTAGACAGGCAGTTTTCACTCACCGGTTCCAGGGCTGGCGTACTATAACGGCAATGACAAACCCTATGAAGTAACCGATCACAGGAAACACACTACCGATGACCAGGATGGGGGTGTCAGTGTTCCACAGGCCGTTGTAGAGTAAAATACTAGCGATACCAATACCTAATGCCACCAAGCCTCCTACTATCGACCCCACCTAGAGGATAAGAGAAACAGAGTCAGAGAATGTTTAATATGCGCACTGGTTTTGGATCGTTCACTATATACGCTCTTTTTACAAACTCACTGTAATATCTATTGGCTCACTTTAGTTCAGAAGTCTCTCCTTGGTTAATCATATCCTTACCCCTATCACTTGCGAGCATAAAAACTAGACTGTCTTTTTGTATTTCAGTAAAAGTTCCTCAGTACAGCAGTTCCCTTGGTTCTTCTTTGGTCATGTCTTTGTCATTTCAGTCCACTGATAAAAAAAAAAAAAACGATAAATGGATATTTATATAAAAATAATAATAAAAAATTGATAACAACTGTAATCACTGGTAAATGATTGCTGTGGTATAAGAGGAATTACACACTTCAAGACGTGCTACTCTAGGAAAATAATCAACAACGGAGTGATGCGATAAAGCAGAGGGACTGTTGCAACACTTGGTTGAAGTTGATTGTTTTCCTATTGTTTTTCCTTTTTTTTACTTTTTATTCATCTTATACCACAGAGATTACAATTTATTTCTTAACCAATGACACATCATACTTTTTTGTCCGTTTATAGTTACGTTTAACATCGTGAAACGTCCACAAAACAAGTTAGTCCCCATTAGCGCTTATGTTATAGCAGCTATAAACGTTCGTTCCCTCGAAAGCCTCTCTTTCTTTCTCTTTTTAATAATGATAATGAGTCTTTATTGGTCACATATACAGTAGAGCACAGTGAAATTGTTTTCTTCGCATACCCCAGCCTGTCAGGAAGCTGGGGTCAGAGCGCAGGGTCAGACATGATGCAGCGCCCCTGGAGCAGAGAGAGTTAAGGGCCTTGCTCAAGGGCCCAACAGTGGCAGCTTGGCAGTGCTGGGGCTTGAACCCCCAACCTTCTGATCAGTAACCCAGAGCCTTAACCGCCAAGCCACCACTGCCAATAAAACAGAATATTGCAGTAGAAATTACATTATACTATAGAAACATTGTTTATAAAATTATACAACACCTTCTGACCAATCAGAATGGAGAATTTATCTATAGACTGTCAGGAATTGATTTTCAACAAAGTTTTAAGAGTTTACAGTTTGTTGATGTTGGCTGTAATAAGACAAGCGATAATCCCTGGTGTTATCACGATATCTCTAATCCATCTCCATGTCCACTCTACTGATCAAATCCTACAATCAAAGCTGATGTTTTGTTAAAAGAGAGTCTTACTGCATTTAAAAAACAAACAAAATAATTACCTTCAAAATAATTCGTGCCACTTTTGACCACTTGTAATTGACCAGCACGCCGCAGGTCACAGGGACAATCAGGCAGATACACGCGAGACCTGTAAAGAGAAATTATTATTATTATTAATCACACAACAGACATATTTATGTACATACTTAAGTACTTCTAGAAACAAGAAAGTATTTATTCATTTATGGTTTAATTACTAATACAGTAATATAGTAATACTAATATACTAATATTGACTAATATAGTCAGTCCCTCAAGGATTTCATGATTTGATTTCGCGATCGCAGAAATGAACGCAAAGCAAACCAAGCAAACTCCACAACATTCGGAGGAACTTGCAACGTTTCTAAATTACCGCAGATTTTCCGCAGATTCGGGCTGAGACGTGTCATGTGACGCTATCACGACGTGCGTTCAGCCAAAGATCTCTTTGATTCACGTGCGTCAAACACTAGTACAACTAAAAGATCTCGTTTACCGACAAACATCGCTGCGAAAGGTTGCGATTTCGACAATTCGAGTAGTTTTCCCGCAAAAAAAGCACACAAAATTTTTTATAAAAGCAGCAGCGAAAAAAAATCTGCAAAACCCTGTACGGACTGAACGGTGAGGTATTTATTAGTATAATGTATATAGAGTGCAAAAGTTTGCATCCAGCAAAATGGTTTCTAGATTTAAAAAAATTCAAATGAAAACGTATGTACAACTAAAATTGTAAAAATGTACGTGTATCCTTACAATCGAGAGAAAAAATTGTTTAAAGAAAAGTCAAAGTTTGTGGCTTGTCATTTTCATATCATTTCCATTTCAGTAACAAATGCCCATTTGTATTATTTTATTATCAACTACTAGGAGACTGATATGTGCTCTCAGATTTTACAAAGCTATAAAACGTAACATCATGACAAACATTTGGCAAATTGTAGACACTTTATTTGGTACTTAGTAATGTTCCTAGCTTAGAAAGGTACCTTACAAGGGAGAGCTCGGAGTGCGTTTACCTATATTCAGATAAGGGATGTCAATCCTCCCTGCCTCCACCCATGTGTGGGAGTAGAGATACAGACTCAGAGGCATGGTGCCCAGTCCCAGCAGAGTGGACACGCTCGTCATGGTTATGCTGAGAGACGAGAAGAGAGACGGACCATCAGGCAAACATGAGTGACATGGTTAATGTACTCACAGAACTGGAATCGTTGAAATAAATAAGCGAGGTGAATTGTTCCAAGTGTCCGTTGGCTTAAATTCAGACTCACACGATGTGCAGATTAGCATCGTCAGTGAGTACTCAGTTCAACTTCTAAAGTTTGGTAGCCCGGGGAACAAATGTTAGCACTACAGATTGATTTCTGGCTAGCAAGATGTCCGAGTCTAAAGTACGCCTCGTATTTCGTCCCAGCACATTTTTTTTTCTCCAACTTTTCCAAAACTAGCTAGCTAGACAGCCGCTTGGCTCCTCAACCTCAGCGCTGCACACTTTAGCTTAGCCACATTACGATTTAACACGTTAGTTATTAAAACGATTGATTTGTGTCTTCTGTGAAATTTTGTGTAAATCATTTTTTCCATTTATTTTCTATATGTATTATCTGGATTGTATGTAATATGTATTATTACTGTATGTTGTGCTTGAAAGTTTGTGAACCCTGTAGAATTTTCTAGATTTCTGCATTAATGTGAGTCCTAAAGTCCTAAAAGTGGATAAAGAGGACACAATTAAACAATTGAGACAAAAAAATATTACACTTGGTCATTTATTTGTTGAGGAAAATGATCCAATATGACATATCTGTGAGTGGAAAAAGTACGTGAACCTTTGCTTTCAGTATCTGGTGTGACCCGCTTGTGCAGAAATAACTGTTGATCAATCCTGCACATGGGCTTGGAGGAATTTTAGCCCGTTCCTCAGTATAGAACAGCTTCAACTCTGGGATGTTGGTGGGTTTTCTGACATGAACTGCTTGCTTCAGGTCCTTCCACAACATTTTTATTAGATTAAGGTCAGGACTTTGACTTGGCCATTCCAAAACATTAACTTTATTCTTCTTTAAGCATTATTTGATAGAACAACTTGTGTGCTTAGGTTCGTTGTCTTGCTGCTTGACCCACTTTTTCTTCAGATTCAGTTCACGGACAGATGTCCTGACATTGTCCTTTAGAAATCACTGGTATAATTCAGAATTCATTGTTCCATCAATGATGGCGAGTCGTCCTGGTCCAGATGCAGCAAAACAGGTCCAAATCATGATACTACCAGCACCATGTTTCACAGATGGGATAAGGTTCTTATGCTGGAACGCAGTATTTTCCTTTCTCCAAACATGCTTCTCATTTAAATAAAAAATTGTACTTTGGTCTCATCTGTCCACAAAACATTTGTCTAGTACCCTTCTGGCTCGTCCATGTGATCTTTAGCAAACTGCATAAGGGCAGTGATTTTCTCCTTGCAACCCTGCCATGTACACCATCGTTGTTCAATGTTCTCCTGATTCTGGACTCATGAACTATCTACAGTATCTCACAAAAGTGAGCACACCCCTCACATTTTTGTAAATTTTTTATCATATCTTTTCATGTGACAACCCTGAAGAAATGACACTTTGTTACAAGGTCTCTAACCTCCACCAGCTCCGTGATGTCATCATGGAGGAGTGGAAGAGGACTCCAGTGGCAACCTGTGAAGCTCTGGTGAACGCCATGCCCAAGAGGGTTAAGGCAGTGCTGGAAAATAATGGTGGCCACACAAAATATTGACACTTTGGGCCCAATTTGGACATTTTCACTTAGGGGTGTACTCACTTTTGTTGCCAGCGGTTTAGACATTAATGGCTGTGTGTTGAGTTATTTTGAGGGGACAGCAAATTTACACTGTCATACAAGCTGTACACTCACTACTTTACATTGTAGCAAAGTGTCATTTCTTCAGTGTTGTCACATGAAAAGATAGAAACAAATTTTTTCAAAAATGTGAGGGGTGTACTCACTTTTGTGAGATACTGTATCAGACTTTGATAGATCCCTGTTCTTTAAATAAAACAGAGCACTCACTCACACCCTATTGTCATCGCATTGATTTAAATCACACTATCCTAATTTCACCTTCAAATTAACTGCCTAGACGTTCACATACTTTTGCCACACACAAATATGTAATATTGGATCATTGTCCTCAATAAATAAATGACAGAGTATAATATTTTTCATCTTATTTGTTTAATCAGGTTCCCTTTGTCTACTTTTAGGACTTGTGTGAAAATCTGATGATGTTTTAGGTCGTATTTATGCAGAAATATAGAAAATTCTAAAGGGTTCAAACTTTCAAGCACCACTGTATTTGTTATTTTTATTCGTGATGGTCAAGTTTATTTTGTCTTTGCATTTGCACACCTGTTTTATACTTGTTTTTATGTGTTTTAAATAAAAACATCTGAACCAATTCTGTCTCTCTTGTGTCTATATAGGGGGAATTCAATTAGAAGGATTTCTACCTAATAATTTATTTTCCAGTTAAATGTTATAGTTTGAGGTAAAAAATTAACTTTATAAATGTATCCATTTCATTTAAACTCTATTTGATCAAATTAAGTTGGACCAACTCAATTACATCTCATTGCATGAATCAGTTTTTTTTAGGAGTTGGGGCTATACATATATATTTATTGGATGGAAATCCTGCCCTCAATTAAATTGTGTTCATCCAATGAGTTATTTATTTATTTTTTTACAGAAAACTGGATTTTGAAAAAGCCAGAAGTGAAGTACGAGGATAAAATCCCTGAGACGAGATAAGGAAGGACCTTTGAGAGGACCCACTCGAAGTTAGTTTCGTAATGTTGTTGAGGAATATTTTTCCAAACAGTACTAAGTATTGAGCTCTGGGATGAGTACAGGACAGTCTTCATGATTACAGCAGCAGTTCTTAGGTAATAAGTATTTGACATATCGTACCTAAGGTCCATGTCGCCGTCCAGCCAGTATGTGATGATGTTAGAGATGGTTCCTCCAGGACAGGACCCAATGACGATGATGGCGACAGCCTGCACTGGTGACACGGAGAATGCCAGAGCCAGCAGGTACGAGGTGAGGGGCATCACCACGACCTGGCACACCAGCCCGACCAAGATACCCCACGGGCGCTTCAGGTTGAACCAGATCTTACTCACCTCCACCGAGCAACCCAGGGAGAAAATCACCAGCCCTAACATGACAGCTAAAGTCAGCCCCAGTGCCTGCTCAATGACCCCTGTGCTCCCAGCCATGGAGGTGGCATTACTTTCAGAGCTGTTATTCCACATGGTGAGATGCAACATAAGATGAAAGATTGTCTGTGTGTGTGTGTGTGTGTGTGTGTGAGAGAGAGAGAGAGAGCAAAAGTGTGAGGTAGTGTTATGATACGTACACTCCCTTTTAAACCTTATATGCAGCGTAGAGTTCAGAGGAACGGGGAGTGGTCAGAGGAATTCAATCTGTAAACTGATTAACTCAATGTTTTTTGTTAAAGACAAAGAACATGTCCACATTCTTTGCTGGACTTTCAGAAATAAGCTCCAAATTCCAAACAAAGAACAGTAACAACATAACACACCTAGTAAAGCAATCTAGTAAACAGTTTTGTCCTAAACGTAGAGAAACAACCAGAGACTTCATGAAGGCAAGGAAAAATTTACGTATTAAAATATAATCTGTAGAAACAGGAACAGGAATTAAACACGTGGTGTTGTGCTGTCACAGGAAAATAATCCACAACAAGGTGATGTCACAAAGTTGATTATTATTATTATCAGCACAATCTGATGTGTTTTGTTCTTCCTACATTACAGCAATTTGCCCAGGATTACAATTTCTTATTAATAAAAGAATGACGTGTGTGTGTGTGTTTTAAATATCCATTACATGGCTTGTTGACAATTTACTTAAAGGATTCTTAAAGCAATTTAAAATACGCCTTTCGAGCAATACACGTATTTTAAATCTCTTTATCGCTGTAAAAATCTGCCTCAATAATTTCCTTCTAATTTCTCTGTACTTTTTATCTAACACAAATTAAATGCAAAACACAGCATTTCTCACATCTCACTTTTTCTACCTCAGTATCAGCAGTAAGAACGACACGTCATGCATGTAAACAAAAACGTCTTTGTTTTCTCTCAAATGTGTGCACGAGTGCATAAAGCTTTATCTTCAGAATAAAAGGACACTCCCCCGCCCCCCCTTTGTTGGTCAAAGGTTTACACACACTTGATTCCTAATACTGTGTTAATACTTTACCTGGATGATCAACGACCATGTTTATGTTTTGTGATAGTTGTTCATGAGTGCCTTGTTTGTCCTGAGTACTTAATATGCCCACTGTTCTTCAGAAAAATCCTCCAGGTCCTGCACATTCCTTACCTTTCCAGAATCTTCTGCATATTTAAAAAAATAAATAAAATAAAATCTCTCCCTCCCGACTGCTTCCGAAGGAATTTTGTTTAATTACACTCACTAACACTCGCAGTTATATCTACTCCCACTTGCCTGTGATATTCTATGACTAATGCAGCTGGTTGTATTTCTGTATTTCAGACTTTCTTCATCATATCTAGCGCACAGTGATCGTATTATTTCGTAAAATTGTAAACATCCGCACTGGCTTGCAATAACTATGATTACCCAAGTATTTGTGTATTAAGGGTAAAAAAAAATTGAGGTTATTACACTTGAACGAGAAAATAAAACAATCAGAAGAAACACAATGTGAGAAAAGGTTTAATGTAAAAGGGATTTATTACAGGTCAAATATGACGATGATCTGTACAGAGGTTCTGATCCCGAGATGCTACTTGTGTTTCTTCTTCTTCAAAAGTGCATCTCTGAGAGCAATCTGTGGGAAATACACAAATAAAAGTGACTCAAACTGTACCTTGTAGTATTTATTATTTTATAAACAGGTATAGTAATAGTAATTTAAAAAAAAAACACCCAGTAATGATTAGCATATGGAGGGATCTATCCAGTTGGTCTTTACCCGCTACAACGTTAAAATTAACGTTAAAAAGTTTTTTCTGGACAGGTCTAATATGTTTAACATTTAAAAATATTAAAATGTTACTTATAAAATAAGGTCACAAATTATAATTAATTTTAATGCAATGTTTTGGTGTAAAACCTTTCACATACTGTACATTCAATGGCATGTAAAAAAACCAAAACACCACCACTACATTTGTAATATTAATTACATCAGCTATTTCTTTATAATTCCAAGATATCGATTTGTAAAAACGGCATAATCCTTGCCCTCTAGCATTGTATCCTGGACGTTTTTGTTAACAATGTTACATGGTAAACAATATTGTTTGTATGTTAAAAAGTACTACATATCAGAGGGTGTTTCTTAATCTGTCCTGACTTATAGACAAAAACGTCTAGAAAAATTTAACCGTTTAATCTGCACGTAATACTCGTACCTGTTTCTCTCTAAAGGAGCGTTTGCCTTTGGTCCGGACGTTGTGGCTCTGCTTCATCATCATGAAGTTCTTCTTCTTCCTCTTCTCCTTGTTGCTGGTGCTAGCATACGGGTTCAGCTTGTTCCTCTTCTTCACAAAGTCTTTTCTGTCTGTCCGGCCCGCCTGGCATGGATTTTAAAAAAAAAAACAAAGAACAGAGTGTGAAGCATGAAGTGAGATCGACATGCTCTCATCTGAATGTTCCAGGAGATGTTTAAGTGAACCTATGCTACCTCCGGGTTAAATTATTCATAAACATGTTAGTAGCTTCCACTGTTATGCTGATGATGCACAGCTGTATGTTTCAGCACAGCCAGATGACAGACACCAGCTTAGTAAAGCTGAGGAATGTGTAAAGGATATTGGACACTAGATGTTTATTAACTTCCTTTTACTTGATTCTGACAAGACAGAAGTACTTGTACTAGGACCACATGCAGCAAGAAGTAAGCTTTCTGATCACATAGTAACTCTGGATGGCCTTTCCGTTTCATCAAGTGCAGTAGTAAAAGACCTGAGTGTGATTATTGACACCAGTCTTTCATTTGATGCTCATGTAGATACAGTGAGGGGAAAAAAGTATTTGATCCCCTGCTGATTTTGTACGTTTGCCCACTGACAAAGAAATGATCAGTCTATAATTTTAATGGTAGATTTATTTGAACAGTGAGAGACAGAATAACAACAAAAAAATCCAGAAAAACGCATGTCAAAAATGTTATAAATTGATTTGCATTTTAATGAGGGAAATAAGTATTTGACCCCCTCTCAATCAGAAAGATTTCTGGCTCCCAGGTGTCTTTTATACAGGTAACGAGCTGAGATTAGGAGCACACTCTTAAAGGGAGAGCTCCTAATCTCAGCTTGTTACCTGTATAAAAGACACCTGTCCACAGAAGCAATCAATTAGTCAGATTCCAAACTCTCCACCATGGCCAAGACCAAAGAGCTCTCCAAGGATGTCAGGGACAAGATTGTAGACCTACAAAAGTCTGGAATGGGCTACAAGACCATTGCCAAGCAGCTTGGTGAGAAGGTGACAACAGTTGGTGCGATTATTCGCAAATCTCCCTCGGCCTGGGGCTCCATTCAAGATCTCACCTCATGGAGTTGCAATGATCCTGAGAACAGTGAGGAATCAGCCCAGAACTACACGGGAGGATCTTGTCAATGATCTCAAGGCAGCTGGGACCATAGTCACCAAGAAAACAATTGGTAACACACTACGCCGTGAAGGACTGAAATCCTGCAGCGCCCGCAAGGTCCCCCTGCTCAAGAAAGCACATATACATGCCCGTCTGAAGTTTGCCAATGAACATCTGAATGATTCAGAGGACAACTGGGTGAAAGTGTTGTGGTCAGATGAGACCAAAATGGAGCTCTTTGGCATCAACTCAACTCGCTGTGTTTGGAGGAGGAGGAATGCTGCCTATGACCCCAAGAACACCATCCCCACCGTCAAACATGGAGGTGGAAACATTATGCTTTGGGGGTGTTTTTCTGCTACGGGGACAGGACAACTTCACCGCATCAAAGGGACGATGGACGGGGCCACGTACCGTCATATCTTGGGTGAGAACCTCCTTCCCTCAGCAAGGGCATTGAAAATGGGTCGTGGATGGGTATTCCAGCATGACAATGACCCAAAATACACGGCCAAGGCAACAAAGGAGTGGCTCAAGAAGAAGCACATTAAGGTCCTGGAGTGGCCTAGCCAGTCTCCAGACCTTAATCCCATAGAAAATCTGTGGAGGGAGCTGAAGGTTCGAGTTGCCAAACGTCAGCCTCGAAACCTTAATGACTTGGAGAAGATCTGCAAAGAGGAGTGGGACAAAATCCCTCCTGAGATGTGTGCAAACCTGGTGGCCAACTACAAGAAACGTCTGACCTCTGTGATTGCCAACAAGGGTTTTGCCACCAAGTACTAAGTCATGTTTTGCAGAGGGGTCAAATACTTATTTCCCTCATTAAAATGCAAAACAATTTATAACATTTTTGACAGGCGTTTTTCTGGATTTTCTTGTTGTTATTCTGTCTCTCACTATTCAAATAAATCTACCATTAAAATTATAGACTGATCATTTCTTTGTCAGTGGGCAAACGTACAAAATCAGCAGGGGATCAAATACGTTTTTCCCCTCATGGTAATATTACTAGGATAGCCTTCTTTCATCTCAGAAATATTGCTAAGAGATATAACGTCACTACACGATGCAGAAAAAACTAGTTCATAATAACCTGACTATTACGGACGGACTGACGTGGCAACTGACCGAGTACGTGTCTGTGTGTGTGTGATTATTTCTCACCATCGCTGTGGCCAGTCTGGTCTCTTTGTCAGATTTGGGTTTCTTGTGTAAGCGCTCGATGTCTCTCAGTGTGAGCAGTTCACCTCTGAAACATGACACACAAAGCGTTTCATTTAATCATCCATTACAACAAATAAATAAACAGAATCTATACTTTGTAAAAAGACTGAACGTGTTCTAAAGACGCATCGCACCTTTCCGTCTCCTCATCTCGCTCTGCGGTCTTTCTCTTCTGTCCTTTACCGGGGGCCGAGTTCACGTCCTTGGCCATCTGAGCGAGGCGTATCTTTTTGAAGTCTTCCTGTGTGAGGAGGCGGCTGGTGCTCACTGCTGCTGCTTTAGCCTTCCTCTCTTCTACAGGAATACTCTGGAGCTTCTCCGCCTGACACACACACACACAGATGCAGAGCTTGAAAAACTGGCACAAGAGCATTATTTTCTCTTCTATTACAATTCACCTAACAGACAGCAGAGGGTGCTAAACATCACAAACTGGGGGGGGGGCCTTACTACTTCTTGCTGATCTTCATCAGAAGAGTGGTGCACATTCACCCATTCACCATCATCATCATCCTCTTCCTCGCTCATGCTCGCACTCTCCCAGCCATCTAGAAGAAAATAAAGAAGGAGAAAATGTAAATATGGTGACCAAATTAAAGCAGGAAAAATAAATAAGTAAATAAATAAATAAAAAGGATACAGAATCTGTTACCTTTATCGCCATCCCCTCCTTTTGGCTCTTCTGTCTCCACGTCCAGAACTTCCGCACCAGGTATGTAGTCTTTAGCCTCCAGCTCACCGTAGTCATGGATCCGGGCATCACTCGAGGACTCGGTGGGCTTGCCCTGGAAAAATCATCACAATCAGCACTTCTCAAGGTACTGACTGAACATGTGTACGAAACTGGAGGTAGAAATCATTTGCATATCCCCTGTGTGAGAGAACTTTTTAAAGGAGAACACAGGCTGATATTCAATGCTAAAATAATTAGGTGGATATTACAGATACCCAGTGATTTTAAATGGATGTGACATCACATGCTTTGGGGAGGGAGTCAGTCAGTCAGTGAATGAGTCATTAAGTAAGCCAGCAAGCAAGTAACCTACTAAGTAATTAAGTAAGTCGGTAATTAAGTCCCTAAGTCAAACTCTGAGTAAGTCAGTATTTATGTCAATAATTAGGTCAGTAATTATGTAGTACATGAGTCAGGCAGTCAAGAATTCATTAATTTAGTAAGTAGGTAGTCCGTCAGTCACTGAATCAGTAAATCAGTAATTCAACAAGGCAACCAGTCAGTAATTGAGTCAGTCAGTGAGTGAGCCAGCCAGTAATTAAATCAGTAACTAAGTCAGTAATTCAGCAAGTCAATCAGTCAGTAATTAAGTAAGCAGTATGTCAGTCATTGAGTCAGTCAGTCAGTCAGTAAATCAGTAAGTGAGCCAGCCAGAATTAAGTACTATGCAAGTCAGTGAGGCAGGCAGTCAGTCAGTCAGTGAATAGGTAAGTCAGTAAGAAAGGAAGGAAGTCAGTAATGAAGTCATTAATACAGTCAGTAAATCATTCAGTAAGTAAATAATTCTAAAAATGCGTCAGTATTGATTTTAACATTCATTTGGTATTAACTTTATTCCTCCACTGCAAGTTTAACACGCAGGCATGCAGTTGTCCGAATCTTTTCTGGAACACAAATCTCCTGCAGCACTTTAAATCCTTTTTTAAAATGCTTAACATTTTTACTTGCACTGAACGTGGTTCCCTGTCCTCACCCGGTCTTTCCTGTGCAGCATCTGAGGATTGAGATCTCTGAAGAGCTGAATCAGCCCTCGGGCAGACATCACCACATCTACAAGAAGCAGAAACTTATAGAACGTAATTCTATATTTTCTCTGGATAATAATCCAAATCACTAATACAGCAAGGACGTACTCTTGTCTTTGTGAGATCTGTACTCGGTGAGATCTTGGAGCAGGTCTTCAGACATGGAGAGCGGACAGCGCGCTACGATTTCCTTGATCGCGTTAATACTGATGTAAACATGTACAGTTAAAAACATTGTTAGGAAAAAGAAATAATGCCACTTTAATACGTTTGTTTAATACGTAACAAGTAATACTTATATGCCTAAGATGATATTAAACCTAGTGTTTAGCATTACTGACATTTTTTATGACGCTGTCCTGATTAATTAGAGGAAATAATTCCCACGCAAGTGTAAAAGGCGGAGTCACTTACCCGACCGTCATCACCTCTCCTGAATTCCTGTCTGTCACAAAGTTGTTGGCGATGGTCATGATCACGGGCTCGATGATCTGCATCAGGGACGAGAACAAAAACAATTGAGGTTTTATGACACGTTACATATCACATGACTGCGCAGTTGAATTCTGGATTCTGGTTGGTTGGAAAGTTCATAGCACAAGTACATATTAACGTGCTTATCCACTCTGTGTTATTGTTCCTATAGTAACAAAGATGCTCCTTTAACATTTAAGGAAGGAGCCTCCAGTGCCAGTGAAAGTCTTTACATTTTGTCGTCTTGCTAACACCAAATGTAACTACAAAACGGATAAAAAGCCCGACGTGTCGTTCTTTAATAAATACCCTGCGCTTGTAAGCAAATCGCCACGGTATAAAAGAAATAGAACAGTTTGCTACAGGAACTTCATAACAAAATGTCGTGTGATTTACCTCAGGAGGGACGAGCTGGTGGGAGGCCTGGGCGGCACACAGAAGGATCTTCGTCACTTCTAAAGGCAGAGAAAGCAACATACAGTGAATAATCTGAATAAAGTCGTCAAAGGAACTGTCCAGAAAGAATCCATGAAGAATTTTAAAAGAGACATAAAAATGTTAATTTATACGAGCGTTTATTTATTGATTTATTTTTCTTTTTTACCTCTCTGATGAGGCTGGAGGAACCGCTGGACAAACGGGTAAAAGTTGAAGAGGAAAAGCTGCACGGAAACAAGATAAGACGACGTATAATTTACATTCGGAACAAAAGAAACGGCACGGAAATGTACGACGTCTTCCGACGGGTTTCATCCTTAGTTTATATTATGATGTATATTATTTTTCCTTTAAGATTGCCTTTGATGAAAGAAAAACGTATTGAGATCGTTCTCACGGCCGCATCGGGAAGCCGTCGCATCGCAAGGGTGCGATGGACTTTAACAGGAAATGTGGAAAGCACATGACACACGACTACACGCTGTTGCCAAACTTATTAACAAATTCAAAACAACCGGAAGTGTCGTTGACCGACCGAGAAGAAGCGGATGTCCACGAACATGCACCGACGAAGACACAACCAACGTGGTGCTGGTGTACGTGGTAGTCCCCTGTATATGGAGACTTTTGGGACACGCTGTAGTGAACGTGCTTACTCCGTCATAATAGACAGAAAGATAGAAAGCTTGCCAGAACATTCCACAGGACAACAGGTTCAGGAAATTAATAAAAGTTATATACATACATTTATATATATATATATATATATATATATATATATATATATATATATATATATATATATATACATACATATATACATATATATATACATATATATATATATAAAAACATAAATATAAAATAACATTGCTATGAAGGAAAAAATTAAACCTCCATTATAGACCACGTCCAATTTATGACTGCTTAAATCCAAACAGTACAGTGCAAAAGTCTAAAAGATAATAGCGGAATTTATATAAATTACCCCGCTCAAGTTTACACACCCTTGACATACCCAGTTTAACTGCTCAGGAACAACACGGGACTCATTAAGAACTATCACACAACATAAAAACATCATGTCGTTGATCATCCAGGTAACGACATACGGTATTAAGAATCAAGGGTATGTAAACTTTTGAACGGGGTAATTTTAATAAATTCAGCTATTATCTTGTCTTGCGGACTATATGTAAACATCTGTTACGTAAAACAGCTTCTTCAGGACAGAACTAAATAAACAACAACATGGGATGTTTATAATCCATCTTATTTTGTTAACAGTATTAAAATTTAGCAGATTCTGCAAGGGGTATGCAAACTTTTGGGCACAACTGTGATATATATATATATATATATCAAAATGAAGCGTACAAATTTCTCTAGGCCCCGTGTGCACTCATCAATGGTCTTCTCTCATCGCACACCTTCGCACATGTGTGAATACTGAATAAATATTCCGGCTCGTTTTCGAACAGTGTTTATTTATGGGTCTCGGTTGTTCTTTACCTCATGAATTCCCACCAGTCTGGAGATGAGCTCCATCAGCATGATCTTCACTTCGAAACGCTCTTTCGAACTCTCCAGCTGCTTCAGGAGCTTCTCGGAAAAATCTGCAACATCGCAGACGTCGTTACTTGAAAGAAGAAGAAGAAAAGGACGAGATTCGGTAAGGGTTAGCAATGACGGAATGTAGCTGGTTACCTTGTGGGTCGTGGATGAGGTGGATGGCGGAGAAATTAAAGACCTCTGCTTTCTTCTTCTTCTTGTGTTTCTGTGGAAACCATAATAAAGGGCGTCTTTTTTACATTCTGGGAAGCATGGCGAATCAGCAAGATAGAAAATGAGCAAAATACCTTCAGGACTTTCATCGCTTTTTCCATCTTCTTCTTGTTTTTGGACGTTTTCTTTCCTGTCGAATAGCGCACCATCAAATCTCTGGCTGTAGGTCCTTCATCCTGGAAATGAGAGATTGTGTTAATACAAAAATATCATCTGGTTTAATAAGAAAAATGGAAATCTGTAGATTTTAAAAGGAGAGGAAAATAGAGGTGGTGCCGATCGTTGCGATGAGACACACCGAGTCTTTTTCTCAGTCTTTAGAGCACATTATAAAAGTGAAAATGTCATTTTTAGCCAAATTCTTCCTTTAAGAACAGGTTTTAGTAGAGGTTTCTGTTTCTTTTCTCTTAATTAAAAAAAAACAACTTTTTGCACCTCCACTAAAACTTTAGACAGGACAATTTTGTGAATTTTGATTTTGTCTTTCACCTCCGATTCTGAATCGCTGTCCTTTTTCTCCTCCTCATCTCTCCCCAGGAAAAACGTCAACGCACCGACCAGGATCTGATCAAAACACAAAAACAGGTCAAACCACACCTCAGAGACATTCAGCGCTCAGGGACGTCAGAATTAAATCTCCCAGGGAGATGGAAAAAAAAGAAAAAGAAGAAGAAAACAAGTCTGTCCCACCTTCGTGACTTTGGAGAAACAGGCTGTGGTGATGACGTTCACGGTTTTGGCATCGTTCCTGAAATAAAATAATTTATATTTATATATATATATATATATATATATATATATATATATATATACATACCCACACACACACACACACACAGTATCTCACAAAAGTGAGTACACCCCTCACATTTTTGTAAATATTTGATTATATCTTTTCATGTGACAACACTGAAGAAAGGACACTTTGCTACAATGTAAAGTAGTGAGTGTACAGCTTGTGTAACAGTGTAAATTTGCTGTCCCCTCAAAATAACTCAACACACAGCCATTAATGTCTAAACCACTGGCAACAAAAGTGAGTACACCCCTAAGTGAAAATGTCCAAATTGAGCCCAATTAGCCATTTTCCCTCCCCAGTGTCATGTGACTTGTTAGTGTTACAAGGTCTCAGTTGTGAATGGGGAGCAGGTGTGTTAAGTTTGGTGTCATAGCTCTCACACTCCCACATACTGGTCTCTGGAAGTTCAACATGGCACCTCATGGCAAAGAACTCTCTGAGGATCTGAACAAAAGAATTGTTGCTCTACATAAAGATGGCCTAGGCTATAAGAAGATTGCCAAGACCCTGACACTGAGCTGCAGCACGGTGGCCAAGACCATACAGCGGTTTAACAGGACAGGTTCCACTCAGAACAGGCCTCGCCATGGTCGACCAAAGAAGTTGAGTGCATGTGCTCAGCGTCATATCCAGAGGTTGTCTTTGGGAAATAGACATACGAGTGCTGCCAGCATTGCTGCAGAGGTTGAAGGGGTGGGGGGTCAGCCTGTCAGTGCTCAGACCATACGCCGCACACTGCATCAAACTGTTCTGCATGGCTGTCGTCCCAGAGGGAAGCCTCTTCTAAAGATGATGCACAAGAAAGCCCGCAAACAGTTTGCTGAAGACAAGCAGACTAAGGACATGGATTACTGGAACCATGTCCTGTGGTCTGAGGAGACCAAGATAAACTTATTTGGTTCAGATGGTGTCAAGCGTGTGTGGCGGCAACCAGGTGAGGAGTACAAAGACAAGTGTGTCTTGCCTACAGTCAAGCATGGTGGTGGGAGTGGCATGGTCTGGGGCTGCATGAGTGCTGCCGGCACTGGGGAGCTACAGTTCATTGAGGGAACCATGAATGCCAACATGTACTGTGACATACTGAAGCAGAGCATGATCAGTATGCAGTGTTCCAGCATGATAATGACCCCAAACACACCTCCAAGACGACCACTGCCTTGCTAAAGAAGCTGAGGGTGAAGGTGATGGACTGGCCAAGCATGTCTCCAGACCTAAACCCTATTGAGCATCTGTGAGGCATCCTCAAACGGAAGGTGGAGCAGCACAAGGTCTCTAACATCCACCAGCTCCGTGATGTCGTCATGGAGGAGTGGAAGAGGACACCAGTGGCAACCTGTGAAGCTCTGGTGAACTCCATGCCCAAGAGGGTTAAGGCAGTGCTGGAAAATAATGGTGGCCACACAAAATATTGACACTTTGGGCCCAATTTGGACATTTTCACTTAGGGGTGTACTCACTTTTGTTGCCAGCGGTTTAGACATTAATGGCTGTGTGTTGAGTTATTTTGAGGGGACAGCAAATTTACACTGTTACACAAGCTGTACACTCACTACTTTACATTGTAGCAAAGTGTCATTTCTTCAGTGTTGTCACATGAAAAGATATAATCAAATATTTACAAAAATGTGAGGGGTGTACTCACTTTTGTGAGATACTGTGTGTATACATACATATTTTATATATATACACACACAACCAGTCAAAAGTTTGTGGACGCTTGACTGAAATGTTTCTCAAGTGGTTAGAAACCTTTTGATCTGAAGGTGTATGCTTAAACGTGTGAAATTGGTGTCGTAGACAAAAATATATTCGTTTCTCTCATTATAAAACTAACATTTTATTGATATTTTTTTTTTTTTTTTTTTTTTTTTTTTTTTAAACGGACGACTCGGTGGGAAATGTTCCGAAAAGCAGCCGATAAGTGTCTGGCATAGGTGTGAGCTCCTTTAATACTATTTAAAAGCATCTCAGGGAGATTCCTCAAGAAACCGGTCGAGAAAATGCCAAGAATACATTTCTGGAAATTCTTGGCAAAAAGGTCGTCTACTTTGAAGATGCTAAAATATTCAATTATTTTGATTTATTTTGGATTTTTTTATCACAAGATAATTCCCATAGTTCCATTTGTGTTATTCCAGAATTTTGATGACTATTATTATTCTAAAATGTATGGAAAAAATGATAAAAAATAAAGAATGAGTGTGATATATACACAGACTATATTTGCGATTATGAGAGCGAATGAGTGTGGAGGCTTCCAGAAAAATGACACACACTGAATAGTGAAAAGGCACTGTAGTAAAAAGTATACTGCACTCACTTTTCTAGTAATTTCAGGTATTAAGATGAGGATCAATTTTATTATCCCAAGTTTACACCTGTAATAAGTAAAATTAGTAGGTTTTTAAAGCTTTAAAGAATCTTTGTAGCTTTTTTTTTACCCCAAACAAAAACCTTTCTGTTCCTCCACTCAAACTTTAAACAGGAAATGTCCTGTGTATGACCATTTACAGCAAGTGACTCTGCACTCATTTCATGCATGCTGCGCTCTCTCACCAGATATTCCTTTTGTACAGCTCCCCCATCACGTCTAAGGAAATCTTGGCGGCGATGGGGTTCGAGTCCCTCAGCATGGTGTACATGAAGTTCTGCAAAGTCTAAAGAAGGTTGAAATGTTCAAAATAATCTTTGGTATGAAGAGTCAAATTTGCTTTATTTGATATGCACGGCTGATTTCAGTTCATGTTTTTGTGCATTGTTGGTACACACTATTAATTCATACGAACTCACCATCGCCACCTACTGAATATAATTCAAACTGCATTATTGAACTTAAAATGAAAAGTTCATTGTGGAAGTAAACAGTGTTGTTTTGATTTGGGAAGTCATTCAGAAACAACGGTGCTTATAATGAGTACTTTATGAAAAACTTTATGCACCACTCACCGTGTTCAGTTTGTTGTTTTTGTGCTTTGAGTTAATATTCTTGATGTCGGTCACGATGTGTGTGTACAGAGTCTAGAAAGAGAGAAAGAAAGAGAGAAGAAGAGAGAATGAATGAGGGGGGAGAAGGAATGAGAGAGAGGGGGAATGGGAGAGAAAGAAGGAATGACAGCGGTAGAGAGAGAGAGAGAGAGAAGGAATGAGGGAGGGAAGGGGGGGAGAGAGAGAGAGAGAGAGAAGGAAGGAATGAGAGCGATAGAGAAAGGGAGGGAAAGAGAGAGGGGGAGAGAAGGAATGAGAGAAAGAACGAGAGAGAGAGAAGGAATAAGAAAGAAAGAGAGAATGAGAGCGGTAGAGAAAGAGAGTGAGAGAGGGAAAGAGAGGTAGAACAAGGGAGGGAGAGAGAGGGGGAATGAGAGAGAGAGAAGGGGAGAGGGGGAATGAGAGAGAGAAAAAGACAATGAATGAAAGAGGTAGAGAGCAGGAGGGAGAGTGTGGAGAGAGGGAGAGTGGGGAGAGAGGGAGAGAGAAGGAATGAGAGAGAAAGAGAGCGAAAGAGAGAGGGAGAAGGAACAAGAGAAAGTAAGAGAGAAAGAAAGAGAGGGAGAAGGAATGAGAGAAAGTAAGAGAAAGACAGAGAGAGAAAGAGAGAGAGAGAAAACAGAGAAAGAATTAGTATAAAATTATGAATCAGTCAGGTCTACATACAGTTATTCCGTCACACTGAGACGTGTTTGTGTGTATTTGCCCTCTGACCTTTCGCAGAAGTTTGTCATGACAGCGAAGAAGCTCGAAGAACAGCTCCAGGAGACTCGTAGGATCGATCAGATCTTTGTTCCGTAAAAGGATCAAGGCTTTGCAAAACGTCTGAAACGGAACAGAAGTCATGAAGCGTGACACAGCGATCTTTAATACAAGCGTAAAAACTGTAAAATGGTTGCTGTAGTACATGAGGAATAAAACGTTTCCGGGCGTGCTGTTAGAAGAAAATAATCCTCTTTAGTGTTGTAATGTGCTAACAGTAACTCTGCTTCATCACCCCACCCTGTTGTTGATTATTTTCCCACAATGCTTTTATAATCCTTAGCTACTTCACACATTCCGCCATCGCGGCTCTGTGTGAAACCCCAGGAGAGTACAAGACTGTAATCTGACCATGCGTAGGTCCGGCTCCAGCACCGTGTGGTGGTTTAACAGCAGCTCGGTCAGCTCTTTTGGGAAGTTCGACAGCTCCGTCAGATAGCAGTGTCCCACCTGTAGAACAACATGATTCGCTAGATCAGATCTACTCGTGCACTTCACGGATAAACCGATAAACACTGAGGCATTCTGAAGGGTTCTCACCTGAGCCAAAAACATAACCAACTCAGCCAGATCTTTGTTTGATTTGTCCGGCTGGTGTTTGAAGACCTGAAGCGTGGACTGGTAGTGACGAAGCTGCTGAAGGAACTGCACACAGGGGGTGGGGGGTGTTATTAAACATTTCTTATTAGCGAGACAAGTGCAGCATGAACATCATGAATCATTAATGATCTGGAATAAAGTGGAATGGTTGCATGTCATTTTCTGCAAGGTTATACACCAATATAAGGTTTTATTTATTTGCGTTCAAGGTCAAATTATTTGCTTAATTACAACGAATGTCACTTGAGCGAGGCTGGGGCTGATATCTTTCTAGCCCAGACTGTAGATTAATACAGCGTATTAATGTAGTGTCACATGATTACACCGAGTGAAAGGGCCGCACAGCAATTTTTTTCGCCTGACACATCCACAAGCAGCAACGAATAAAGTTTGAGGCGTGAGGTTTGGGTTAAAAATCCAAACCTCGTGAAGGTTCCAACTGCCACCAAGCATCGCCGTGAAAATCTCACCGGATTAACAAATTTTGTGTGATCGTATACGGTGATAATCCACGTTTATAACATCCGCACATATATTTACAAAATGTCATCCGTCAACTATTTTCTAGAGCTTAAACTATAGGATGAAGGGTTCGGTGGTCTTGTGCAAATCAAATCGAAGTAGTGATCCAGACTGGATGAAGCAGCTGAGATGAGAGGAGTTGAGATGCACACTTTCGACTACATCTTCTGATTTTGATACGCTGCAGTGCGACGCACAAGCCCAGTCCTCTCAGTGATTCATTTACACATACTTAAAATGTGTATAAATATATCATTTATATATTAGATTTAACAATTAAATGCCATGCTGTGATTTTATATTGTATAATAATTTTTAAGATGTATTTGAGTCTTTCAATAGGAAAGTTTCCCATCATTCGGTGGATTTTACCCTTATTTACATTAACAATAAACTTATTATAGTAATAAAATGGCGTCGCTGGTCAAAATGGTCGAGGTGTATTGTAGATCATGACATCTTTATTTTGTTCATCTTTGTCTTGATCAAGACGACAGCTGGCTTAAAGAGTATACTTCATGATTTTACACTTGTTGTATGGAGTAATTATGGGTGATGTTGTGCTTTTAGCTCTTTAACTCACCTCCTCCGTGTAGGATTTCGGGTCCCGCTTGATCAGGTTTTGTAACTGCGGCAAATTTGTCGGCAGTTTGTTGTTGTGTCGCACCGACATGATTAAAATTATAGTCCGAACCTCTTCACTGCTCGGAATTACAATTTATTTATTTTCTTCTTTAAACGGCAAACGAACTGTATTCGCTATCACCAGCGTGGCTCACACACGGGAGTCGCCATTTTGTTGATGACGTAAGCAGGCTACGGGTAGCACGAACGGTCAAACTAAGCGTTCCTGAGGAAAAGCGTTTCGAAGATCTAAACAAGGTTAAATAACTTTTTTTTTTAAATTCCACTTAATGCTTAAAAATCTGCTTTCATTTTTGTGTCTCAACAGGACACCACAACAGCGCAACATAAAATTTGTAATGGATTTAATGGTAATAATGGGAATTGTATTGGTTTTCATGGAAGCTTTAATGGTCCCTGTAGGTCTCTACTGGTAATTTGTTACCTTCTATTACAGGTCCTTAATGGCCACGTGTTAGGTCTAGTGGATACCATTACGAACCTGTAATGGTTTGCAATGGTATTTGTAGTGGAAACCATTAAAATGTCTGTGATGGTTTATATTGTAGTTGGTTTGTTTTTAGCAGGGCTGTTAAATACTTTATCCTGATTGGTCAGATGTTGATTATTAGTTTTTAAATAAATAAATAAATAAATAAATATACAAATGACTAATAATCAACATCTGACCAATCAGGATATATATATATATATATATATATATATATATATATATATATATATATATATATATATATATATATATACACACACATATATATTTACCTATTTATATATAAAAGGAGATACTTATTTGACATGCATGGAAGGAGTCTCCAGTGTCAGCGGTTTGTAACAGTCAGAGGTAAAGCTATAACTTGTAAAGCTGTAACGTGTTCCAACATCAACACGGGTACATGCACAGATTTTTTTTTAAACTTAATATCCCTTTTTTCTCTCTTTAGTGTGTCGTATGTTCACCATTTTCAATTACGAGTGTTTTCAATGTTTATCCTTTCTATCATTCATTCTTTCTTTCTTTACTCTTCAGTATCCATGTTCTTTCTCTTTTCACTTTTTTTTTGCAGAAAGGAAAGTGATAAGGATGGAAACAAAATGAAAATTACCATTCCATCCAAGGACATTAACCGTAAGTAGAAACGGATAAAAAGTACAAATTATTGTTTGTTAATAAATAAAAAAAAGAAAAAAAAGAAAATTGTCCGTAAATTGCTGTGGTATAAGAGGAATAAAACACTTCAGGATGTCCTGGTGTGGTGACAATAATCCACGTTGGTGATTATTTTCCTAGAACAGCATAACATGGAGTGTTTCATTCCTTACTGATGTAATGAGGGTGGACAATATGGTAAAAATATATGATAATACATGAAGAAATTTGTACAATGCTGTTTTATTGTCATTGTGAAAAAGATATTTATCCACAATATTTACTTCCGTTTTGTCGTCGTGTCTTTGAGAAGGAGCGTTCGGCAGGAGGGAGGGGATGAAGTGACAGGAATGTATAAAAAATAAAAAACAATCTTTAATATTTTAATCTGATCTGAGGAGGTGGGGAAAAAAAAGAAAGAGAAAAAAAAATGTTCTTGCTGGTGGTTTCAGTTTTAAGAGCAGGAACACGAGAGGCCATGTCTCTATCCTGACATCTTCTCCTCCACCTGCAGGCATCTGAGCACGTACAGGATGACTTGGTAGCAGAAAATATATTGTTCCTAAAGACAGGAGAGGAGGAAATGATGTAATTAATCTGTTATAAAAGTATTTATTATGGTTCTGTAAAAAACAAACAAACAAACAAAAAAAAACATACCCACCACTTCATAATAAAATATCAGATATGGCAACTAAAGAGGGGGAAGCTCTATTATTATACTTATTATTACTACTACTATTAGTTATAGTAGTGGTATTAGGAGCAGTTGTATTACTAGCAATAATATTTATGAAATATTTATTACAATTATCATATTTAGCAAGGAGGAACAAAATGAATTTTTGTTATTTCGGTTCAAGTGGAAGAAGGAGAAGAAGCAGGAAGAAAGAAAGAAGAAAAAGAAGAAGAAGGAAGAAAGAAAGAAAGGAAGAAAGAAAGAAAGGAAGAAGGAAGAAAGAAGAAGAAGGAAAAGGAGAAGTAGGAAGAAAGAGAAGAAGAAGAAGGAAAAGGAGAAGGAGAAGAAGGAAGAAAGAAGAAGGAAAAGGAGAAAAAGGAGAAGAAGAAGAAAGAGGGCAAAGAAGAACATTGTAAATTAGACAATTATAAATGTATAATAAAATAGTAATATATGCTCATTTATATATTAATTTGTTAAATATATATTTATGCTAGAGCTAATTATTATGATGACTTATTTTTGTAATCTAAGCGTAAAAGTTACCTCTGTCTGCACCATGCCTTGTCTCTGCAGTCTCATTGTCCTCACCACGTCCGAGATGTCAAACTGATAGGGAAAGATTTACAAGCGATTAATCGGCGATGTGTGCGAGTTGTAAAACAGCAAATAACGTCTGTAATTATAAACTCTTTATAGTGTAAATGTTTAAAGTGTAACAAAATCAGCTTTCTGCTATGGTTCCTTCACGACCGTTATTGTAGGGTTGTTATAGACCGCACCACTAGGGGGAGCTCCAGTGCAGTCTTGAAGGCAGGACAAACGTTACGTAAAATTACAAACGCCTAATAAATGAATGCAACTCAAGGATAATTTTTTTTGTAACTCACATCCGTGTCTTTGCTGATTAAACCAAGAACGACGTCTATGCAGATGAGCGTTCCCGATCGGCCAATCCCGGCACTGCAGTGGGTGATGATGGGCCCTGATTGGTGGATGTGTCTCATGTAGGAAATGAAGGTCAGGAGCTGTTCAGGCTGCATGGGTGTGCCGTGATCGGGCCAGCCCGTGTAGTTGAGGTGCGTGACTCTTTGGATTTCGTTCGTCTGGGGAGAAAAAAAAACAAACAAAAAAAAAAACACAAACAAAAACGAACTGAGTCGATGGCAAATAACTGAATCGTATCATTAAACATTTAAAATGCTGCATGTCTCAGCCGTACCTGGACGTCCTTGACCTCTATAAGACGGACGATGAAGTTGTCCAGGTGCTGATCTTTGACCAGCATGACCTGCAGCCTGTTGTCCACCATCTGTGGTGTACGCGGTGTGTCGGGCCAATACCGCTGACACTTCACCTTTCCTCCTTCCACTTCCTGGGTCATCATGGCGATCACATTGGACTTCTGCTCCCAGACCATCTGCCAGAAATCTGCCAGCGTGGTGGGAAGTGGACCCTGGCACGCGATGTACAGAAAGCTCTCGTCCTTCACGGGCATCTTGATGAAGTTGGCGTTGATGTAGCCACCGTCTTTGCCCAGGGTCACTCTCGTAGTGTCAACTTAAAAAAAAAAAAAAAAAAAAAAAAAAAAAAAGAAAGAAAAGAAATAAATACATTAATACAGGTTTTTACTTTTACTCCTGCACCGTTCGACTTGGTTAGAAATGACAGACGAGTGGAGAGTGTTCACACTTACAGGGCACTATGTTTTTGTAACGGTTTTTCTTCTTGTTTTCCTGCGTCTGTCCGATCAAACAGTCGTCCAGCGGCTGTAAATTCTGCAGATTCTGTACATTAAAAAAAAAAAATCCAGAAATGTTATGATCTACAAAAGGGTTGTTTTTAGCTATACATGGTTAAATTTCTTTGTGAAAATGGTACCTCAAACTCCTGTAAGGGGACCTTCTGCTCCAGCAGTCCTCTCATCATCCTCACCACGGAGTTGAGCTTCGGCCCAGTGTACTGGCCGTTGGGAACCACTTTGACCAGGGGAAGAGAGGTCAGCTCGTCCTCCGTGATGATGGGTCCATCTGAAAAACGGAATGAAGTGAATGGTTAAATTACAAACTACAGGAGAAACTACCTCCAACACCTCCGAGATACCAGCAACAACCCATCTCGGATACCTCAAACACCTCTGAGATATTCCCAATAACCCTGTGATACCTCCAGCACACCAGAGATACCTACAAATAATTAAGAAAACCTAAATACCTAAAAAACCTGCCAAAGATACCGCCAAACCTGTTGAGATGCCCCCATCCTCCAACATACCCGAGATGCCTCCAAAACACTTGTGATGCCCCTAAACTGCCAGAGATGCCTGCAGCATACCTGAGATGCCTCTAACACAGTTGAAATACCTCACACCCCCCTGAAAAACTTTCAGTCCATGGAGGTGCCTCCAACCTGCCCGAGGTACCTTCAAGTCGCCCGAGATACCTCCAGCCTGTCTGGGAAAGCTTCAATCAATCTGAAATACCTCCAACCCACTCATACCTCAAAAATGTTTCACATCAGTGACAGGACCAACCTTCATTGAATCTTGAGTTGATGTTATCGATGGGGAGTTCATCACTGCCCCACGTGACCTCGTCCTCGTCCAGCTGTCCCGAAGAAGAGTGCAGGTAACTAACGAGAGACAAAACAAAACGAGACCGAGGTCAAGTCTGATTTCATGTCATCTTTGCCGTCAACCAAATCGAATCCTCGCCGTCGTCTTCTCACCTGTCGTTCTGCGGGCTGTCCACGGTGTCCTCTCTCCATTCCGTCCTCCTTGATGTCTGGAGGAAATAGAAACTCTTACACACAGCGCTCTGTACGTTTATATTTATTATGACACGTAGCGTTTCTTAGAGAGAAGATAATCTTGTTGCTACAAATATAAACTATTTAACAAGGAAAAGAAAATAAACAGAGTGAAAAGTGTAGATCTTCATGTCTAAATGGCGATTTGCATACAGTGACATCATTTCTCACAGATATTACATCATATTAGATTATACTTCTCACATGCTTAGCCTTAAAAAGCACTAGAAATGACATTTTTGATAACGTAATCGATTAAAGGATGTCCTCCTGTACCTCTGGAGAATCTTCTGGGAGAGATGAGCCGTCACAGTCCGTGTCTTCAGACTCCTCAGCTTCTAGTCTTTTCTCTACAGGGCCTGTGCCATAATCTACAACAGACACACACAAAGTCTACATTCTTTTCTACACAGCTCGTATGATTCTCCTCTAACTTCATCCAATATAAGATTTAGTGTGTCTACCTATAGGAGGAAGTGCAGGCGGACTTTTGGATTTTCGTGCCTCTGGTGAACTACAGAGTTTGGTTTTCACCCCACTGTCCTCACTCGCATCTAAAACACAGAGGAAAGGAAAAAAAAAAAAACATCACACACTGTTCACCTGCAGGCACACTGAGTAAACACGCACGTAAACAATGGTCAGTTTTGATGGAACGAGGAGAGGTTTTAGGTATCGTTACTGCTCTGTGTGTGTGTGTGTGTGTGTGTGTGTTACCTGTGTTGCCGTTGCTGGAGCTCAGAGGCAGGAAGCCCAGGTACGTGCTGGGGGTCTGATCAGGAGGTCGAGACACTACGAGGTGAACGACACCTTTGGTTTTCCAGATGGTGGTGACTGCTTTGGAATGTGACACACCAGTCATCAGCTCGTCATTCACCTGTGTACACACACACACACACACACACACACACACACACACACACACACACTCTTCATAAGCACTCAGTGTAGCCCAGTATATTAAAAAGGTGGCAGGTTACATGGACAGAACAAATAAATAAAAAGAAATACATAATAATAAGGAAAAATAAATACATTTTTGTTAGTTACATATCTACTTTCCTAAATATCACAGCACACATAAATGAAACAATTCATAATCATTATTGGAATAACCATTACTCCATTAAATATGAATAGAAATACCGTAAAATAAAATAAAAAGTGCCCAAGAATGACATAAGTCAGGCTAAACAAGAACAATTTTAATCTGGATATAATTTTTTTTTTTTTAAATAAAACATTCATTTATAGACAAACCAGATGAAATGCATTTCTGAAAAAGATTAAATTTAATTTAAATATATTTCAAACTATAGTTCAGTTCTGGTCATTAACAAATCAGACAGTCTGATGATGGCAGCTTCTGACAGTGTTTAAGATCAAGCTCCTCCCAGCTGTTAGTCAGAAACCATCCTTTCACTCACTTTAAGCAGACGATCTCCGACTTGTAACGTGGCATCAGTGTGCGCTGCACCTCCAGGAGAGATGGACTTCACGAAAATGCCTCTCTCTCCTCCGATGATGGAGAAACCCAGATTGCCAGCTGGAGGCTTCTCCAACTGCAGCTTGATGATCCGCTCCTGCAGGACAGAGACAGGAGAGAAGAGCTTTTCAGGAACAGCACGTTCTAACCATTAAGAAAGTTCAGTACATGAATGACATACACGTTGTGTATTAAATCAAGACCACCTCGAGCTCAGTGCGTCACTAAGTAAACTATTTAGTATTATTTCTCATGTACACAGCTTGACCAACGTTAGCAAACTAAATTACTTACCCAGCTAACCAATGGGGACTTGATAATGATATGATAATATCTAGAGTCCTAAGTTAATCTATTCAGTTGATTCCTTCAATTGATTCCTGACTCATTGGGTTCACTATTCATCAGGTAAGGACAGATTATTTTGTACTGACATTAGCTAACAAAATGATTTACCTAGCTAACTGATGTGGATAATATTTTGATTCCTGATTCAGTCAGTTTCAGATTCACTCGATTCCTGACTCATTTGATTCCAAGTCGATTCATGATTCATCAGGCAAAACAAGTAATCGTTTTTGACAACTCTAGTCTGTTGCCATCACCTACGTGCCAGCTAGCTGTTTTTTTAGGGAGTAAATTGTTTGCTGTTTACCTCAGAGGGACAGATGGCTTCGAAATCATCATCATTACTATGAAGATAACCTGAGAAAAGAAACAGACAGACAGACAGACAGAGAGACAGAGAGAGAGAGACAGAGACAGAGAGATATTTCTTAATCATTGAGAGAAGCTGGAACAATGCCAAGTATCAACTATGTGAGGAATAAAACACACTGTCATCCTGTTATAGGAAAATAATAAACTTTGGGGTGGTCCTCCTATTCCACAGCAAATTGCCAAGAATTACAATTTGTATTTATTAAAGAAAGACGCACGTTTGTAGTTCACAAGCTAGTTCCTGTTATCGCTTACATTACAGCATCAATAAAGAGTCGTTCATGTAGCGTTCCTTAAAGATAAGGAAATGTTGCATTAATGCAACCAGCAAGCTGGTTAACCAATTACCGTGTTTTCTGGACTACATGGCCTCTATAGAAGAAAAAAGAAATATATGGTATAATGCTAGTTTATTGTTTACGTTTTCAGCTTCTAATTTATAACGTTAATGGTTATGCCCGTGGAATAGCGGTTTTGCAGTAGACGTGCTACACTAGGAGTTACGGTACACTAAGCTTAGCTAAAAATAAATAAATAAAAGTATACCAAATGTGTTAATGTGACTTGCACCACGGAGTATGTACTGTATTTATAGAATTTATAAGATATGGTAAATACGGTAAAATAACTGCAAAATAAACACTTCAAACTTTCCCCTCACTGCTTTTAGTAAAGGCTGGTTAAATTATAAGGCTTTAGCGAAACAAAGTTAACAGGAATAAATAAATAAACGTGTCTGAGTAAGCGCTGGGCTCACCGTTAATACTTGTCGACGGGTTGGTTTTTGAGCTGACGTTGTTGTTCAGGATCGAGATTCTCTCCTTCTCCGGACACACGGGCTTCCCGTCCCTGCGTTGCCACACAGTCACATGACATGAAGTGTGTGTGTGTGTGTTAGAGCTGAACAACTGTCACTATGTACATACTACTCAAATATTCAATATCTATTTACTTGAATACAAATAATCCACATTCAGAAATGTGTTGAATCTGAATAGTTCTCATTCAGATAGTTCCCCCTCCACACTCCAGGAAGCCATTTTGGAATTGAACCCAAACGGGATGTGGATTTGAAGGCGGGTCACAAATATCGAGCTTAATATTAATCGACAATGGTCTCAAACGTTTGAGTTCATAATAAAATATGAATAAAGCAAGTCTGAAATTATATCGCTTATTACAAAATGATGCAAGTTCATGATTTTGTCTGGTTAAAATAAAATCTATGCAATAAATTCATAGTCGAATTTGATATTTAAACGTGGGTGTCTCTCACCTGGTGGCTTTGAGAATGAGTTCTTGTGGTTTGAGGTGCAGAAGTCTGCGGCTCTCGCTGAGCGTCAGCTCGTTTGTCGGCGCTCCGTTAATGTAGTGAATGAGGTCCAGTTTCCTTAGAGTTCCTTCCGTGGCGGCCATCGATCCCGGCACAATGTCCTTCACATAGAGGACACGAAACTCGCTGTCTTTCCCTCCGTCCAGCACCAGACCTGCGCAGAGGTTCCACAGAGCAGAACTTAACACTTACTAATAATTAATACTTCTATTGAAAGAACAGCTACATGGTAGAGAGAGAGGGAGAGGGAGAGATGGATCTTCTCAGATCTTTTCTCCTCTGTCTCAGTCTGTCTGTGTAAACACTGAAACCTGAAGCCTTTGCATGTCTCAGATCCTGTAATCACCTTTTAGCGTTTAAAGGTGTGTTTTGTTTATGCTGATAGTAATCTCTCGGTGTGTGTGTGTGTGTGTGTGTGTGTGTTTGTGTGTGTGTGTGTGAGAGAGAGACAGAGGGAATGTGTGACATGACAAAGCAAAGATCCACCTCAAACAGACTCACAAAAAGAGACTAGGATTAATATATATATATATATATATATATATATATATATATATATATATATAAATAAAATAATCAAATCTATTGATTACTGGAATGATTTTAAATATCATTAAATGCACAAATTTGCACAATTTGACTTTTCCATCAGTTTCATATATGAAGGAGTCTGGGATGTGATGCTGCCACAGACCTGTGCTAAAAAGGCGTAACGCAACACTACTGATGTTTATTTAGCTAAAAAAAAAAACAAAAAAAAAAAACAATGTTCTCGTAGACGTAGCCTCGAGTCGTTACGCTCAGAAAGACCAGCTAACAGCGAAGGGCATGGACATAATAAAAAAATGCATAAAGAATTGCTTTGCAATCTTTTGCGTTCTGAATCATTAAATAAAACCGCGATAGCGCTAGCAATTCTCGCCCCTCGCGCAAACTTTTACATCTCATGCAAGTAGCAATTAACTCAACTTTCTGTACTATAAAATGATTTTTTTACACTCTAGCAGATCACAGCACGTGTTAGAATATATAAAAAATGTTTATTATATAATGTCATATTATAATATGTCCTTTTTAAAGTATTTGTCTGGTACGTGTGCTACACCGGCATCTGGGTCAAGTTTCCACGGACATCTGAAGTAATTATACGCGTCACTAAATCGGAGCGAAAACAAAACCAGAATTTGGTACGGTTTTATTTATACTCAATTAAACGATACGATAGCGCTGAGATAACGAGAAACATAATGCACTGGATTCTGATTTGTCAGCATTGTGTAGAATGGAATTAATGTCCGCATGTTGATCTATAGTAACGGATTTGCTTAAATGTGTCATTTTTACCCAGCGAGTCGGTGGGGCACTGGAAGGTGATGTCAGGCAGAAGGTGGGCATCTATTGGTGGTTTAAGGGATTCCAGGACTCGTCCCACGACCAGATCGACCACTCGCGGTGCGGCTCGGACAAGGTTTACCACCTCGGTGTGACTCATACCAGAAACGTCAGTGTTATTCACCTGCACAGAGAGGAGTACGAGACGGAAAAATATGGACAGATCAGATCTGGAGACATCTGAAGAATCCTAGGGGTCTTTTATTTCTGCTCAGCTTTTTAGTTTATTTAACCGTGCTTACCATTATCATGCGATCGCCGGGTCGAAGTCTGCCATCACCTTTAGCGGGGTCTTGAATGATGTCATGGATGTAGCAGTTGTGGTCATGTCCTTTCGTCAGCGTGAAGCCCAAGCTTCCTTTTTCCGACTTCACCAGAGAGACCTTGAGCTCGACTTCCTACATCAGTGACACAAAATCAACCAATCAGTGATCTTTCTCCAGGACGATAAATGAAGGCATTGAAGGGGCATTCTGTGTCATATAGATATTAAGACGAGGAGCTGATGGGGAGCTTACAGGCAGGTAGTCATCTGTGTCTGGACTTTGCTCTGGAAGTGTGAGGTTGAGGGGGGTGGGAAGTGCAGGGGTCAAAGGGTGAGAACTGGGGTTTAGGATGCCTGCTTCAGGAGGAGCTGGAGACGAGAGAAGAGGGGACGAGGGAGGTGGCCTGAGAGAGAGAGAGGGAGGGAGGGAGGAAAGGAGGGAGGGAGAGAGAGAGGAGGTTTGAGACAAACTGAATTAACAGTTTAAAGATGCCTTCAGTGCATTAGCGCACTGTTTTTATATTACACGGCGAGTCACAACAGGAGCTAACAGAACACGGGTTACAGCACATTTCAGTATGCATTATATCCACTTCTCGACTTATTTACTGATGAACTAACTTAAATTTACTAAACTATGTAATGACTAACATATGAATGCACCAAATTACTTCCATAATTACCAACATGTATACCGAAATATTAATTTACTACTTTACTAACTAGCTAAATTACTAACTAGATAACTTTCTATCCAGCTTACTAGGTTACTAACTTAATAATGTGCTAACAAATTTACTAACCTACAACTAGCAAACTTACGAATTTGAAAAATGTATGTACATACCAATGTACTAATGCATCAACTTAATTTATTTGCGTAATTACTAACATACATACTGAATTATTCATTTACTAACTCCATAACTTTCTATCCAATTTATGTTACTATACTAGTTACTAAAACTTACTTGCATGCATACTAACATACTAATTTACCAACTTACTAACTAGCTATTTTACTAATTTACTAACTAGTTGTTTTACTAGCTAGCTTTTTTACTAATTTACTAGCTAGCTATTTTACTCACTAGCTATTTTACTAGCTAGCTATTTTACTAATTTACTAACTAGCTATTTTACTAACTAGCTATTTTACTAATTTACTAGCTAGCTAAATTACTGTTACTTACAACTTACTAATTTATTTGCAAAGTTAACATACTACTAAATTTATTAATGTGGTAACATTAATTTACAAACATACTGACATTAATTGACTCTTTTCATTCTTTTTTTACTGGTTCACCAAATTAATTTATGGCTTAATTACTCAAACACAGAGTTATGTATAATTTAGTTTCCTCATTATCTTTCTTAATTTTTGTCTCAACCTCCTCAATGGTTCTCAAGACGAAATTTCCTGAAAGAAACCGGTCTCTGACCTCCTGCTGGCCTCGGCCCTGTCGGCGGACTGGCTGGCATTGACGTAGGCCGAGTGGATGGTATCGTCCATCTCCCAGGCGGACTCGTTCTGACCTGCAGGACTAAAGCCCTCCTCATCTTCCTCCCCTTCCTCATCAGTGCTGTCACTGTAGCTGTCTCTACGGCTCGGCGACTTCATCAGCATCCTCTCCAGAGCCTGTTCCACGATGCCCAGAGAATTTGGTGTCTCCTCCTGCGGGGGAGATGTCGGTTTCGGGGCAAGTTTTGGCTTCGGTGGAGGTTCCTTACGGGGGGACGGGGCGGTCTGGGGGATGAAGATTGAAAAGTTAAACATGACAATTGGCATCAATTACCAAATGAGATTCCATCTTTTGCAACTGATGAGATGAAAAAAAGTCTGTCTTTTAGGTCACATTTCACACCTTGAATGGTCCTCATGCATTACATTTTCACAGGAGCATTTATACATAAGAAAAATGTCATGTTCAAGAACATCCAGTTAGTTAGTGAATTAGTGAATTAGTTAGTAGTATCCTACTTTAAATTCCCAGATAAGGAGGAGCCTCACTAATCCGAACCTCGGCTGGTCACCTTTGAATCGTGTAATTAACAATCAATTACTGCGATTTTAGATACGGATTTACGGGGTCGATTTAGCTCACTTATTTATTCAGCAATTTATTCACTGCACGCAGGAGTTTAATAAAAATATTGTGAAACGCAACCATTTCATATTAATGACTTGGAATAATGTGATTACCACTAGCTAGACAATCTGAACAAAAGTAATTGCACCCTACACAGGGAGGAAAAGTTAGCATGCATTTGATGTATTTTAGCAGACACGCTGCAGTGGCTGAGCTGCATTACTGGATGATTTAGCGCATGCCGCTCTTAGGGAGGTGCTCTCGTCATTGTTTTCAGCTCTTTCATGGAGTTCAGGGGCATGGCTAAACGGCTTGGCTTGATCATTTAAGATAAGATGATACTTTATTAATCCCCAGACGGAGAAATTTGGGTGGAAACTTACTGCTGACTGGAGTTTATTAACATATGCGAGTTCACATTCAGACCACCAAAAGTGCATGGATCTGCAAAACTGACAGGACAGCCTGATTTATAATGTTCCACATTAGATGGGATTCATTTTAATATTAAATCCAGTGTATAAGGACGCCATTTCGTGTACTTGGCTAGAGGAATCCATGTCAGGAAGAACTCCTGTTTCGGGCCTGCACAGCAGCAGCGTCACTTCCTGACCCGTCCCTCTTAAAGCAGAGATCACCTCCTGAAACACACAGACGCTTGTGTTAGATAGAGATTTGGAAATGTTGAGTCGATCCAACTTGCTACGTAACTAGATAACAGAACAAAGTGGTGAAGTTTCTGTGGTCTGTGGTCATGGACTGATAGAGTTTTTTTTTTTACTACATTGAAATATATTCCGGTGCAGTGTCACCTAGTGGACAAAGTAACTAACCATGCAAAAGTTTTTGCGATTGAATGTTAAACAAACTTTATGTAATTACTTTTTTGTAACCCTCTTAAGATGGTGATGGTATTTAAACCGGTGGAAAGGAGAGAAGAAGGACGTGTTAAATACAGCATAACGTACGTGTTGCGTGAGCCCTTTAAGTGGAGTTTGATTGACACGCAGGATGACGTCGCCCACTCGGATCATACCACTCTCGGCAGCTGGCTGGCCGGGGAACAGCTTCTTGACCCGGACCATGCTGGTACCGAGCGGCTCGTCCGGAACATTCTCCTCACGGCTGAAGCTGAACCCGAGACCAGAGGTGTTCTTCAGCAAGCGCACGTCAAACACGTTATCTACAGGAGGGAGACGCACACACACCCACACATGCACATACACACACGAGATTCGTACGTCTGCGTTTGTGTGAAAAAGAAGTGTTGGTGTCCGACATTCAGAAATAAATTCTATTAATAGAAACACACACATTCATACAGTGTACCTGGCGTGATGAAGCTGTACTCTGGCTGGGGTTTTCTCACGACACTCCGAAGTTGAGGTTTGGTGTCTCGGATTATTGAAGTGCCCTGAGGGGTGAGAGGAGCGTGAACTCTGTCTTCTGGGAGCTGTCCTCTCTCCAACAACAGACGGACCACCTGAAAGAAAAAAAAAGAAAAAAAAAAAAAGAAGTGAGAGCGAGAGAGAGAGAGAGAGAGAGAGAGAGAGAGAGAGTAAGCAAGTACAGGGAATATGGAATGGCCTAATCTACATCTTTCCAGCAGTAAAAGACTGAAAAATGCTAAAACATTACAGAGACTGGGGGGGGGGGGGTTTCAGGGTTCATTACTGCTGCTTATTACATTATTATATACTGCCTACTACATTACTATTATCCATAACAAAAGAACAAAATACTGTAATACATTAATATCATTGTTTCAGGTTTAACCTCTCAACACACTTCTGACTATTATTAATTAATTAAATTATACTATTAATTAAATCTCGACGCTTCCAACATGGCGGACGGACAGATACATCACTTTATACCACGGCGCAGCTGAATGCTCGAATCTGATTGGTCAGAAGGTGTGCATTATTTTTCGTATAACAGCACAGCTAGTTCAGGCTGTAACATGAACGATCCGTTAATATTAACGCGCTCGCTTTGATACGTCATTGTTTCTATAGCAACAGCTCATACACAGGGACTTGTACATACGGCGGAGGTTCCACATAATCCAAGACTAATAATAGACTGATTTAGAAACGTGTCATTTAACAAAGTAATTCTTATAATTGTTGATATGGTGAAGTTTTTTTGTTAGAAGTCATTCGTTTAACATTTATGGAAGTGTGTGAGTGAGTGGGCAAGACTGTGTGTGTGTGGTGAGGGAATGACTGTTTATCTCAGCCATAACGTAGGTGAAAACACAAACTAACTTGTCTCTCGAATTTAACTCAAAGTATAAACCCATTAAAATGAGTGACGTGTTTGTTAATACGTTGAATATTGAAATTGTTGGCAAACTGCTGTGGTATAAAGCAGAACAACACGCTAACGACACAATATATTAACATTATTTTCGGATAACTGCTCGGTCTGGAGCGTGTCAATATCTTACATAGCTAGTGAAAGCAACTGATTCTATTGCGTTCCTCACCTGTCCCGTGTCTCTCAGAGCTTCCACCGCCTCCTTATGAGTGGCTCCTTCCAGACTTCTCCCATTCACAGCCACCACACGGTCTCCTGAATCAATCACACACACACACACACACACACACACACACACACACACACAAAACTCACATGCTAGATTTGTGAAAATAGTCTTATTATAAACAATATTTATGTTTGGTGGGGGGCGGGGGGGGGGGGGGTTTGACCACCTGCTACAGATCAAAAAAAAAAAAACAGACTGCAATCCCAATTACTTTAAACACTAATGCGGAATGTAATTCTTTACCTTTCTTGATCCTCCCATCCAACTCGGCTGCACCTTTAGGGACGATCCCTTTGACATAGATCCCGCCGTGCCTCAGCGACGTATTGGAGCCACCCTGTGTCACGCAATACAGCCGTTAACACACTTCTGCTAACTCGTACACTATAATCTAGTCTACGTGGGTTTTGCTAGTCTGGGTTTCTGATACAGGGTCTGATTGGATTTGAGCTGTTTCTACTGGGCAGCTGTTAGAATGAGGCTTCATACACATTACACAAGCGGTGAATTAAAAAAAATAACGTGAATATTATAGATTCAATCATTATGTGGATCAAGCTCTAAGGCAATGCCAAGTAAAACCAGCTCATTTATTCATTTGTGAAGAACGTAGGATCTTTATTGTGCTCAGACTGAACAGTAACATCATGATTACTACTGTATCAGGACTGATTTGGATTGAAGGGTAATGCAAAGCACGTGAAAACCACTCCAGGACAGAAATCACACTGTTGCAAGCTGCGACAGTGAACTTCTAATGCATCACCGCTACCACTTAGCAATATCCCCTTTAAAAAAAAATAAATAAAATAATGTAGTGTATACTGTCAGACATGGACCGTGGTGCCGCTTCAGGATAACCACCTTCACATCCTTCACATTTCAGGTTCAATCCTTATTCAACACACCTGATAATCAAGAGCTGATAAAAGAACCTCAGGCCAAATGCTAATGTCTGAAAGACGATTTCTTGGTAGAATTTATTCTTAAAAAAGTGATTAATGCTTAAAAACTATTGTTTGATATGAAAAAGAAAACTTAGTAGAAAGGATGGTGTCTCATGTGTAGGCGTTTTGTGCTTTTTTTGCTAGCTAATCAACTAATTAGCAGGTCATAAGAGGTGACATTTCTTCTAAATATACTCTGCTAAAACTCATCTGAGGGCACAAGGACAGTAAACCAATCTTATGCTACTTTAATATTTAATTTCATTACATAAAACACATTCACAGCTAAGTAAATCAGGACTCTAATGGAAACCATGAAGCCATTCGCAGTTATCGGTCATTGCTAAGTATAATTACTGTATAATTTCAGTCATGCAGAATGTTTTCTTTTCATAATTTAACAACACATCTGAAGGAAATGTTCATGTATCTTCATAACTCTGTCTTGTTTCCACTTTCACTCTGCCTTTACTGTCCATAGGGAAAAAAAAAAAAACAAACAAACAAACAAAAAAAAAAAAAACAATGGCTGTTTGCTAACTAGCTAGATTGTTGCTAAGTGTATTTACGGTTTAATTTTAGTCATGAAGAAGGTTCTCTTAGTAATTTAACATCACATCTGAGGCAAACGTTGATATAACAACTTTGTCTCATTTCTACATTCCTCAGAGTCATTAGCTAGCCTGTGCTCTGTCCATATTTCCCAGTTTCCTAGCAATAGGGTGACTTTAAAAGAGACACAAGTTAGCTATCGGTGCTAGCGTATTTACCATGTAATTACTGTGTAATTTTAGTCATACTATGACTTTTCTTAGTAATTCAACATCACATCTCTGGGAAATGTTGATGTTCTTGACAAGTTTGTCTAGTTTCCACTGTTACACTGTGTTTTTATTCTTCATATAAACGTAAATATCATGCCTCAGTAAATCATGCATTAGCTAGCTTATGCGCTGTGTCCATACTTGCTTTAAACACATCAGTTAGCTGTTAGTTTGCTAGTGTAATTATCATGCAGTTGCTGTGTAATTTTAGTCATATGGTATATTTTCTTAGTAATTTAACAACAAATCTGAGGCAAATGTTGATATTCTTGACAACTATGACTAGTTTTTGCAGTCACTTGTGCTTTACTATCCATATAAATGACACCTGTTACTTGCTAGCTCCCTATGAACACTCAGTCATTAGCCAGCTTATGCTTGGCATCCATTTTTCCCTGTTGCCTAGCAACAGTGTTCTCACCACATATGTTCACCTGCACATTTTCTAATGTTGAAAGCACAAATTCGGAAATCTCATTTAAGAGCATTAGTACATTATGAGTAATATTTGGTTCCATAATAGCATTTGGGGGAAAAATAGTTTTGTTAGAACAAAATCAGCAAGTTGAAGTGGTTTTTTTGTTTTGTTTCCTTCCTCAAAATGGCTGAAAGCAACAGTGAGATGTGAATTTTGTTGTTTAGGATAAAATCCGTGCCTGAATATTAGAGCCAGGTGTGTTAATTAAGAGTTGGAGGTAAATGTTAAGGATCTGATTTGCCCAGTCGTACTGCTACAGGGTTTGTAATGCGTTTCGATTTTACCTTTTGCTAAGTGAGATTGAGGAGTTCAAAACGCTTGTAAAAACCTGCATGCACAGTGCCAAGAGAGCCACTACTTTCCCCAAAACCGAAGCCAAGCGAGGAGCTTCAAAAAAATAAAGCAGCACGGGCTACGGAGGAGGGGAAACACAGCAAACACACACACAGAGCAATAAGTAAACAAAAACAGGGGAAAAAAGGAAGAAATAAAGAGAGAGTGAAAACCTTTCCGAACAGTACCGTGACACTAATGCCCAGACTGCTGTCTATTTTGGACAGCTCAACGTCAAATAGCTCTCCGGGCTGGAGACTATTGACTGCTGGGCCATTACCACTTAATCTGTCCGTGACGGAGACGTCCTGCAAACAGAGAAGAGCTGCGTAAATACACACACGTAAGGCCACAGCCTGGGGGAGGGCATGCAGAGGTTCGGGAGACGTCAGAGGGTACAGGGTTTAGGGTGTCAAGCCTTGTGCAGGTCAGCATCATGCATTCACAGACTGCATCCACATTCAAAATGCAAAAACGGGCAGTTAGCCGAGTCACGGAGGTGGAATTTTTCTGGAAATCCCAGTATAAAATTTATATATATAATCAGCAAAAAAAAAAAAATAATAAGGAAACGTCCCTTTTTCAGGAGATAATTTTGTAAAAGCCGAATAATCTTTACAGATCTTTATCAGAAAGGGTTTAAACGATGTTTTTCATGCATGTTTAATGAACCATGCAATTAAGGTCACAGTTACAATAATCTAGGACACTAAAGAGACCTTTCTACTGACTGTGAAAGACACCAGAAGAAAGATGCCTAGGGTTCCTGCTCACCTGCGTGAACATGCCATAAGCCTGCTGCAGGGAGGCATGAGGACTGCAGATGTGTCCAGAGCAATTAACTGCAATGTCTGTAATGTAAGACGCCTAAGACGGTGCTACAGGGACACAGGAAGGACAGCTGATCGTCCTCGCAATGGAAAGTTACATGTAAGCGTGTCCCCCCCCTAGATTTGATCGAGAACTTGCAGATGCCTTGGTAGAAGAGTGGAGTAACATCTCACAGCAAGAACTGACAAATCTGGTGCAGTCCATGAGGAGATGCACTATAGTACTTAAAGCAGCTGCAGGCCACCAGATACTGACTGTTCCTTCTGATATCGATCCTCGTTTTGTTCAGGGACTCATTACTCCATTTCTGTTCATCAAATGTCTGTGAAACTTCGTCAGTTTATGTCTCAGTTGTTCAATCTTATGTTAATACAAATATTTACACTAAGAAGTTCGCAGGAAATAAATGCAGTTGAATGTGAGAGGACGTTTCTTTTTTTGCCGAGTATTATTTATATATATATATATATATATATATATATATATATATATATATATATATATATATATATTTATATTATACATGTATAATATATATCTCATATATTATATCATCTCATATATATACATACATATATATATATACATATATACATACATACACACACATATATACATACATACACACACATATATATATATATATATATATATATATATATATATATATATATATATATATATATATATTTGATTTAACACATTTGACGAACATTTTAATATTCCAGACAACTTTTCCATGTTTCCCAATCGCCTAGGACCAGTGTTAAGAGTCAGAAACCAATCACAAGACGTTCTCTGTTTGAGGCACCGAACGAGTCCACAAAGCTGTTCAAGTCCATGCAGTTCGCGCAATGCTAAAGTGGTGGTTACAAGCTTCTGTTACTTGTTAGCTACAGTGCGTTAGACTTGTAGCTTCAATGCAAATCTAAAGTAGTAAAAACCTGACGGCTTTTGGAGTGAAGTCAAGAAAAGTCGCATAAACTTTTAGATAAGCTATTCTTTTAAAAGGGTAAGTGTGTCATAATAACTTTGTGCTACAGGTAGGGCTGGGCAATATATCATCAATATTGTGATAAATGAGTTCACGATACACTTTTCTGAGATATCGTTGGTACGGTGATGTATTTTTAAAATATTTTTAAGAATTGCAAATTAAATGGATGTCGCTGATTTGACATAATTCTAAATAAATAAATAAATAAATAAATAAACCTTGTGATACACATCGTATAGTACATCGTAGACCTGTCCGTAGACAAGTATTGTGATATGATATTGCGGTCATGTTGCCCAGCCCTAGATACAGGGTATTTATTTATTTATTGTAAAATAAAATAGACTAACTAAATGATACTGACAGTAGAACCGTGTTCTGCTGTCTGTCTTAGTACTCATCTTTTTACCTTCAATAACTACTTTAGAGTTTGTACCCCACATTCCTGCCATTAAAACCGAGAACACGAAGGACCGTAAAAATAAAGGCGGCCAGCAAGGTAAAAATATTTTCTAGAATTGGGTAAAAATTAAGTAATAAACATGTCCATTTCATTTCCTCAGACTCATCCTTCACGAGTTTATCGAGCATTTATTGAAAATATAAAATACAAAATACACAAGATATTCAAAAAATCATCTTTCTACAACAAACAGTAAATCATTCGCACTAAGCTCTAAAATCAAATCACTATGATCTCAGACACTACCTTCATAGACTTTTGCTTGTCCTGGTTACTCGAGTGCGTGTCCTCGTCCATGTCCGAGTCGCCTCTGTCCGAGATCTCCGGCTCTCTCGGAGCATCAGGGCCTTTGGACTTCCTGGTTTTGGGGGGCAGCGCTGGAGGGATGGGGTCAGCCCCGCTTTCATCTTTCTGGTGCATGCCGTTGAGTTGTGTCTGTGGGACGTTTCCTGCTACGTTCTTACCGAAGAAGGGAGGGGAAGTCTGAACCAGATCCTCGGAGGAAGAATCCACGTTGACTTCCTGTCTCGACTTGTCTTTGTAGTGGGAGAGATCTGAAGGAGAGTCTATGAGACAGATGGGTTTGATGTTCAGATCAGAAAACCAGCATCGTGTCTAAGCCTGCCATGGACTTCATGATCAAATGACCAAACGATCTAAAATAATAATAATAATAATAAATAAACGCATCAAATGAAGCATCGATACTGGCCTCAAATTTCTTCTCTTTAAAGGGTGGTATGATAAAACCTGGTGCTCCACAAAGCTCTATCTTAACACTCACTCTTTTTCCTGTATATGCACCCATTTGGGCAAATTGTCTGGAAAAATAACGTTAAAAAAAGAATTTTTGGCCAGGGACGTTATGAAGTAAGGTGATACCTGCAAAGAGTCGCTCTTTGGGCTGTGACACCAGCAGTGTGACATCATCTGGACAACTCTGCAAGATCTCCACGGTTTCCTCATGAGAAAGACCTTCAACGCCGATACTGTTCACTTTGAGCAGCCGGTCACCTACAGCCACGACACACACACATGTGAAAGTAAATAGTAAGTAGAGTTTTTCTATGAATATGCTCATTTCATACCAGTTATCTCCACTAACAACTTCTTGTGGTCAAAGCGGGTATTACATGCTAAGTTAGACAATTCTTTAGTTTCAGAGATTCGGGACTTCTTTAGTAGGCTGTGTGATGTTGGTGTGCAGTCAGACTGCAGTGACGTGTATAGAAGTGAAACATGTGTAAAAAGTACAGCGATCTGATATTTGGTATCGTCTTCTTCTGAACAGATCCACACCTGGTTTCAGGCGTCCATCGATGTCAGCAGGTCCGCCTGGAGTGATGGAGCTGATGATGGTGCCCAGATCCATTCGGCCTGCGCTCTCTCCTCCACTGATCTGAAAGCCTGGAGCGCGCGCACACACACACACACACACACACACAAAACTGTCACATCTCCATGGTTTGATTCTCTCATTATGCAAAATTTGCCCGTGCACAAATGCTACCGCACAAATTTTTAAAAGCCTATTTATTTTGCTCATGGAAAATGAAATGTCTGGATAAAGACGACAGTGGGTCCATGATAGCTGGAGGATATCAGCTTTGATAAGTAAAACAGCTATTACTTAGCACTGACTGGCAGACAGTGGCCACACCTTCACTAAAACTGGCAGACACAGGCCACACCTCCTTCACTAAAACTCACAGAGATGAGGCCACGCCTCCATCATTAGAACTTGCAGAGACGAGGACATGCCTCCTTCACTAGAACTTGCAGAGATGAGGCCACGCCTCCTTCACTGTGACTGGAAGACCGAGGCCACGATTTAATCACTGTGACTGACAGGTATAAAGGCCACACCTCCTTCAACAGAATCTGGAGATCACACCTCCTTCAATGAGACTGACAGACACAGGGGCCACACCTCCTTCAATAGAACTCAGAAGCCACACCTCCTTCACTGTGACTGACATGTATAGAGGCCACACCTCCTGTGATTGACAGAGGCCATGCCTTCTTCACTAGAACAGACAGGCATAGGTGCCATGCCTTCTTCCATCCTAGAGTCGGTATACATAATATAACACCTTCCCATTTATTCCTGAGAGAGAGAGAGAGAGAGAGAGAGAGAGAGAGAGACAGAGAGACAGAGAGACAGAGAGAGACAGAGAGGGACAAACAGACAGACTCTCACCCAGTCCATACTTCACATCCTTCTTCAGACTAACGCTTTTAATTTCACGCTCAGGGGAAGGCAACATATCCAACTTTTTCTTCAGTGAATCTGTAGATTCATAAAACAGAAACACAAACACACACACACACACACACACACACACACAGTGATTGATTGCATAGCCATATTTAGATGCATGTGTGCGTGTGGCGTTAAATCTTACCAGTAATTCCTATTGATGAGACCGGGGTTGAGAAGTCAGAGCCATGCACGCTAACGCCTGAACACAGACACGCACGCGCACACACACACATACGGAAACTTGAGGAACACATTTTCTTTCACGTTTCTAAGTGCAGAATATATAATGATATACAATAACAGTGCCAGTTACAAAAGGTTGTTAATCTACCCGTTATTTAAACCCAAATATTTCTGGCTGCTGACCTTCGACATACGGAGCTGCACTCTCCTCGCAGGACGACGTGTCTGAATCTTTCTTCAGGTTTTTTGGGCTCCAGCTCGGTGAATCTGCGTGGCCCATGGACCTGAAGGCACTGCGGGGAAGGACGACAAGAAGAGAGTGGTTTAAAATAAATAAAGTTTTCCTGTTTCCTCATTCTTTCATTCATGATTTATAAACCGCGAGATGAAAATCAATCATTATTATTATTAATAAAAATAATAATAATAATAATACTCATTTTTATGTAATAACGTGTATATTTTTTTAATATATATTTTTATATATTTATATATTTTGATATTTTATATATATATATATATATATATAAACACATTATATACATACATATATGCATGCACATACACATATATACACATACACACACACACACATATATATATATATATATATATATATATATATATATATATATATATAGAGAGAGAGAGAGAGAGAGAGAGAGAGAGAGAGAGAGAGAAATATAAAAAGGTACAAAATGAATAATAATATTTTCATGATTATGGTTTTTAAAAATGGTCATTGCGTTATTTCACATTAGCGTGTAGTTGTATTCACGTGTTCCCCCACCTCTCCTGCTGCCCGTGAACAGCGATGGAGTTGGTATCGGAGCTAGCGCGCTGGTGTACGGAAATGAATGTCGCCCCCCGGTGCTCGGGAGACTCGGGCAGCTCGCCCAGGTTGTGATGAGAGCGGCTCTTCATCCTGGAGCTGGGGTTCGCGCTAAAGGCGGGAAAAGCTCGCTCCTCTGAGCTCGACATTCTCTTCAGGCTGTCTGGGTTGGAGCGGGTGCTCATTGTGGCGCTAGCTGCTAGGCTAGCTAAGCTAACGGCCCTGCCCAGGCTTTCAGGACCCACAGGGTACTGCAACATGTTCAGAGGAGAGTTTTCTACAAAGGAAGAGAAGGGAAGAAAACTTTTCAACATTGCTCTTGCTGCATGCTGCCATTTTCAAACGCTAGGGCTCTAGTTACACTAGTATGGCAAGGGAAAGAGGGGGAATTATTAAGGGTTTATTAATTTTTTTACAGAGCAGTATAAATGATGAGTGATGGTGTTGGTACCGAGCTCCTGCTGCTCCTGGTTGCTCTGCCGTGTTTTCATCTGCTGGTGGAATTTGTACTGCTCTAAGCACAGCTGGAACAGATACTGACACGTCTTCTGACTGTCTGTCTGGAACACGTGTTTGATCCCATCTGATGAGTTCTGGAGACAAATCTTCTTTTTCTGGAACGAACACACACACTATTACATAATGTTCAGGTTTCTGTATAATGTTTCCGACATGTTATTCAGCAGCCGACCAAATAACGGAGTTATTAACATTCATGTCTTGCTGGTTATCTGTGTACAATTACTGAATGCCAATATCCTTTCTATCTTTCTTATCCTTTTTTCTCTCATTCTTTTTTTGCATTCACTCATTCTTTATAGCTTTCTTTTTTTAAATTCATTCTTTCATGAATTTTTTTTTTCTTTGCCTTTCAGTAATTCCTTAAATCATTCTTTCTTTCGTTCAGCAGTTGTGAGTTCAGGACCACGTAAGATACATGATGATATAAACATACGTTGTACATGTATTACATGTGTGTAACGTGCAGCTCTTACAGTGAAGGAGGTCTTCTTGGTCTCTCTCCAGGGGAACCTCAGCGCCGGCGTTCGGTTTCCGTTCAGTACCTCGAAGATCTGGATGCCTTTTGAGCAGACGCCCATCTGGATTCCTGTCTGAGATTTTTTCTCTGGAAGCACACGGTGGAAGTGAACGCCATACTCGGTCAGCCGCTGACTCACCTACAGCACCCAGAAAAAAGCCCGTCACATCCCAGCCCATCTCATCCCATCCAACACATCCCTTCTCATCCCACCCCATTCCAACACATCCCTTCTCATCCCATTCCAATACATCCCATCCCATTCCAACACATCTCATCCCATTCCAACACATCCCTTCTCATCCCATTCCAACACACCCCATCCCTTCTCATCCAATTCCAATACATCCCATCCCATTCCAACACATCTCATCCCATTCCAACACTTCCCTTCTCATCCCATTCCAGCACATCCCTTCTCATCCCATCCCTTCTCATTCCAGGACATCCCTTCTCATCCCATTCCAGCACATCCCATCTCATCCCATTCCAGCACATCCCATCTCATCCCATTCCAGCACATCCCATCTCATCCCATCATTTCTCATCCCATTCCAAAACATCCCATCCAATACCATCTCATCCCAGTTTTATCCCATTCCAACACATCACATCTCATCCCATCCAATACCATCTCATCTCATCTCATTTTATCCCATCTCATCCCATTCCAACACATCACACCTCATACCATTCCAACACATCCCATCTAATTCTATCCCATCAAATCCCACCACATCTCATCCCATTCCAACACATCACATCCCGGCCTTAAATTTAGAAATAACTAACACCAGAACATGGACCTTAAAAATGATCAGAGAAATCCCCATTAATAATAAATGGATTAAACAGAACGATGTAGTGCTGCTCAAAGCCTCAACGATCACTTACATTATACAGAAAGCATCCACAGAACACTGAGGGGGTGTGTATTCGCACAGCCACAAGAGGGCACTCTAATCCTAAATCCTCTTTAACACAACAGCAAACAGGACTGAAAGTCTCTATTTTCCATCCATAAAATGCATTTATATACACATGTTCAAAATATATTGATGATGCAACAAAAATATCATATCCTGAAAAAAAAAAAATCATTCAAGACTGAAGGTGTCAATATTTAACATCTAGAAAATGGATGATTTAACACTGAAAAGGAGGGGGGAATAATCTATAAAAATAGGTATCTTTTATATAAACTTTTACAAATCCAAAACAGTACAAAACATTAACATCTAAGCAGCTGTTTTCAGTCAGAGTTTCTAACTTATTTAAAAATAATAATAAAAATATTGTGGTATTGACCAATTTCTGGAGATAAACGTGCAATTTATATTCCCATGTACATGTTTTTAATCCGGTCTTTAATCCAGAAGAACTTCACGGTTCCAGAAGAACAGACGGTAATAAAGACTAAGCATTCTTTACACTCTCAGTACAAGAACGCAGATCCGTGCTTCTAGTAAAGAAAAAAGAAGAAAAAACCCAGACAGCCACAACGTTGTGTTCTTCCCGAATCACTGGCACACAGAAATCCGGCTGATCCAAATGTTCTGCCTAAAAAAATAATACACGCAGAGCCCAAACTGGCTCCAATGGAAAGATTTGGGTTTTCAATCATTAAAACTCTCACGGAAGCACAGACTGAAATCGATCGGAGCTAAAAATAAATAAATAAAATGAAATAAAATAAAAAAGCGCGTCAGCACAATTCCTTACTAACCGCAACTCATTTTATGTGCCACATTATGCACAAAAGAAACACGGCACTTCCTGGACTAAGAGCCGCATCAGTGTTTATGTGTTATATGTAAGGATTAAAACACGCAGCGTCGTTCTGTTATAGGAAAATAATCAACAATGGAGTTCCTGTTACGGCACTGAAGCTGATTATTTTCCTATAACAGTGTGCCCTGAAGTGTTTTATTCCTCTTCCTTTACTCCACAGCAATTTATTCGACTACGACAAAAATAGTTTTTATTTAACGACACATCATACTTTGTTTTTTAATCCATTTATAGATAAGTTTAATGTAAAAATTTCGCTCGTCGTGTCGCAGAGAAACCGCAAAAAGACCTGCGTCCTGAAGATTCTGGAAAAGCGCCGACACTGGAGACTCCTTCCATAAACGTTACGTCAACATCACCATATCGATGATTACATCTGTTATTCTGTATCAAATAATAAAAGCATTGTTATTATGAGGTTTAGTGGTTTAGTTGACGTGAACGAGCCATTACTATGGAAACGATAACCTATTAGAACCAGCGAGTCCATATAAACCTTTGATTTGCAGATGTGCTGCTGTTAGAGCCGCTGTTATAGAAAACTAATCGACACCTTCTGACCAATCAGAATGGAGAATTCAACAGCGGTGTGGGATAAATATTAATATAGTGTAGAACTGTATATTGAAACTAATACAGTTCCTGAGGGACACGAGAGGCCTTTGAGGAAGGACACACACACACCTTAAGGAACTCGAACTCGGCCTCATCCTCTTTGGCTCCGTAGTAGTTGCTGTGCAGTCTGGAGAGTTCCTCTTTCATGGAGCTTTGTTCCAGCTTCTCCATAATATTAGCAGGAAGGTAATGTTCTGTCCTGAAATACGTCTTTCCATGGAGCTGAGAGAAACCATGAAGATTTAATGCCTTTAAATAAAAAAAAGTCTGATATTCCCAATCAAGATCCACATGACAAAATGTGGAAAAGCTCAAACGGGTGAACACTCTTGATGAGTACTTCAGATTGTCGATCATTTGAAATTGAAAGTTTTTACCTCGGGCTGGTAGTCGCCGATCTCAGCCTGTAGTGCCAGAGATGCCAAAATCATGGCGTTCTCCATGTTGCAACGCATTCGCTCCTCCAAAATATCCTTCCGCAACTGCAAGTAGTACTGGTGCTTGGTCATGGGGTGCCTTAGGAAAACCAAATAAGAATTATTCAGCATGTGTGGAAAAGAAATGGAAAGATATAAGCAAGCTTCAAGTTAAAACTCAGAACTGGGGTTGGGTGCCAATAATTTTGATTAGAGGAATCCAAGCATGTACTGTTGTAGAAAAAAAATAAATAAATCTACAGTGATGGACTGCAGATCATCTGTAATTTAAATAATATAAAGTAATAGGCTTAATCGATTACTATCATTATATATTTAATATGTAATGTTCTTTTCATGTTTATGAAATATTTAAAAGATATTTTAAGTTTATTTTACTAACTGTTTTACTTTTAAAAGCGCCACTTAAAAAAAAAATTATTTAATATCATTTAATAACCCCAAAGCAGGAAATATCTCTCTTATCTTTCGTGTTATATGCAACGATACGATCGCCGTAACAGAACCTTCATGATAATATAAAGGCACTCTCAGCCATTTTGTCAAAAATATTCTGCATAAAATTTGAGCTAAAGTCCTGTACTCATTTATTTATAAACACAAGAGTGAACACTTTGGCTAAAAACTCCTGTCTAAACGCAGGTCCTACTGGATAAAGCTGACGTCATCGTGGAAGAACTTGATGCGCAGGAATAAAGTAAAGTTGATCTCCGTTTTCCTCTTCTTTGGATCATCTTTCCAGCCGTCCGGAGCCACCTTTGAGATCTTGCCTTCGGATCCGATGAAGAAGAACTCATCATCTAGAAAAACGAACCAGAAAAATAAAGGAAAAGCTAACACACCATGCCGTGTGTGTGTGTGTGTGTGTGTGTGTGTGTATGTGTATGTATGTATGTATGTATGTAATATATATATATATATATATATATATATAAAAATATAAAAATATATATAGTAATTGTGACGTAATTTATCATAGTATTATTGCATATTGATATTACATGGTCATATTGTCCCGCCCTAATTTGCATGAATTGGCATATGAAGTTAAAGAAAAGATAAAATTGCATTCAACTTTATACAACATGTTTATGTTTAATCCTTCGCTTCGATTTGAAAGAAAACAGGAAACGAATATCTGATCAGAAAGACCAAATTAGCGTTAGAAACGGAGAAGTGCTGACGCATCATACAGTCTGAGAGCCAATCAGGTTTGAATATGCAAATGAAGCCCATGCAAAACTGGTTTTGGAAGGAGGCGTAATCCTGAAATCTTGATGGAGATGAAAGTGTAGTCGCTTCTATCTGTCATGTTGTTAAAAACAGCATCTAAATGCAATTCTAAATTAAAAAAATAAATATTATATATATTTCTCAATTCATTCCTAGTAAGGCAGGTCATGCATGATATTTCCCTACACTAATGTAGCATGGTTAAAGGAGTGCATGCGTATCTGGCTTTAACGGAAGACATTGGTGATCCTGATCCAAAGGCAAATCCGTTAGGAATTTGTTATTTGGTTTGTAAATATCTTGGGAACACAAGCCCTGACGTCTTGAATTATTAACATAATATTTACCAATGCGATCAAATCAAGTGGATCAAGGAGTAAACAAATCAATCTGATGTCTCTGTAGTTCAACTCGGAAGCACAGAAACGTTCGTGTATATGTATATTATTACATTAAAGCAACAGCGACGTCAATCAATTTCATTTTAAATCACTTGCAAGGGATTCAGGATAAAGGGAAACACACACACACACACACACACACACACACACACCATGTGAGGTCTCACCTTTAAGGTAAGCCAGGCCGAAGAGGTGATGCTCCACCAGACCCACATGTGCGATCACCATGTCCAAAACGTCCTTACACACAGCTTTCACGTCACAGCTTACCTCCAGCTTCTGACCGTTCAGCAGCACCACAAACACCTTCCGCTGGCTCTCCTCCACCTTCCCGCGCTTATTCTACACACACACACACACACACACACACACACACACACACACACACACACACACACAGACACGCGCGCGCTGCATTCAGAGGGAAGGCCAATAACATCTCCACCAATAAGATCAACATCCCAAAGGCGGGTCATGCAAATATATGCAAATTTCTGTGTCTTACCATTATGGAAGAGGGAACGTTCAGAACCACACAGGGCTCAGTGGACATCTTTGCAAACTCAGGACCGAAAAAATTCTACAGAGACAGCAAGGATAATATAGGAATTTAAATAATAAAATAAAATCAGAGCAAACTCACTCTCTCTCTATCTCTCTCTCACACACACACACACACATTGAAGTGAACTTAAAAAAAAAAACAACCCAAAAAACAAACAAAACATGAAACATAATTAATGCTGTATAATAATAATGCAGTTACAAATTTTATGGCTGATTTATTGCGCAATAAATACACTTACATAAGTAATTCAAAATAAAACGAAAATAAATTAGTTGACCGATAACTGAATGAATAAATAAATAAATAAATGGGTTAATAAATTACTGAGTAAATAAACACAAATAATTTCACAAACTATTACTGAGTAAAAAGGTTACTGAGTAAATAAATAAGTTAAAATATTACTCATCAAATAAACAGGTAAACAAGAAAAAAAACAAAAAACAAGTAAATAAATATTTGGATAAATAGATAGATAGGCATACGAAAGTACATACATAAAAAATAAATTAAATAATAAATTAATGAGTCAGTAAATAAATAAACAGATAGATAAAAATAAATAACAAATAGATAGATAAATAAACATGAATAGACATGAAAACATAAATACATAAACAAGTGAGTTAATAAATTATTGAATAAAAAAAAAAAAAAAAAAAACAATAAATAAATTCCATTTACACAGCATTTGAAAATAACCGAATAATTTTATTTTTAATATAATTAATCTGAAGTCATGTTTATGATTAAGGTTAAATCAAAAGTTTAACCTTAAAACTTTTGACACACACACGCCCTGTGACCCATCTCTCACCTTGGCTTTGCGACTCTGCAGGCTGCTGATGTCCATCGTGCTGCTCTTCATCGCCTCCCGCAGGTCATTAATGGAAGCACGTGGCTCTTCTCCGGCGTAAAGGCTGGAGCGGGAGAGTTGGGTCGGCAGTCTCCGCATCCCGTCCTCTGGCCTGGACATCAGCAGCTCCGTCCTGAACGCCTCCTCCTGACCGACATCATACAGCCTACCCTCGGAGGAAGCAAGGGAACAGTGCATTGCAGGATGCAGGAAACACGCAGGAGATTTGTCCTGCTAGTCGTAAATCTATCAGACAGCGGTTAAGATTTTGTTTCTGTGAACAGGAGGTTGTGAGGTCAAATCACAGGACTGCTAACTACACTTTTGAGCCTGAACTCTTTGGCTTGGATTGCACCTCACTTTGGATAAATTGTATGAATGACTACATTGACCATTAGAGGGAACCACGGAGGTGAAATCAAACACTACACAATCCTGCACTTCAGGGCTGACCTCAGCACCTTTTTTTTTTTTTTTTTTTTTTAACTGATTAAAATACCTGAGCAGGATTTACTGCAACACGCAGAACAGCTCCTAACACTACAGCCACAGCAGTTTTCTAAACCATAGCCTGTTCTAAACCATGTGCTAATAAAACAAAAATGAAAACCAAATTAAAACAAAACAGAAAAAACCGAGATGCCAAACCTCGGGTTCGTCCTAATACAAGACAGGAATGTAAACAGCAGATGGAAGAAAAAAGGGCACCACTCAAATATTTTTGGTTCAGAAACATTTAGGGTTTAAATATTTAAAGGCATTTTAACCCCTCAGTGTCTCTCAGGCAAAAATGAAGGATTTATTTATTTATTTATTTATACCCAGGTCCACATTTAGTAAAAATTTCAAATGGCTCAATTTGCAACTGAAACCACTGATAGCAATCACTGTTTTAAAAAGATAAAGATATCTGAGATTTCATTCTGAACGATCTGCTGATGATCAGATGACCACACAGAGAGAGATCCTATCAGTCCTGTGAAAACACTCACAGGTTAGACAACATTGCGGACAACATTTCTGTCACACCGTGTAACGCAAACTCGCGAGAACAAATGAACCTGCAGGGTAAAAGTTATCCACCGTGTGACCTGCTCTCAGGCTCGAGGAAAAGCTACAAGCAGTGTTCACAGACAAAACCTGTCCCAAATAATGACCAATTTGAAGTAATAAACCACTCAGCGTTGTGCTGTTACGGGAAAATAATCAGTGATGGCATGGTGTGATGACATGGATTCACCAATACTACTCTGAGGTTGATTATTTTCCTAGAACAGTACGTCCCGACTGTTTTATTCCTCTTATAGCACGGCAGTTTGTTCAATATACATGTTTTTATTATTATTATTATTACTACTACTACTACTACTACAGGACACAATATCAGACTTTTTATCCAATAATAGCTGCATTTAACATAATGGAATGTCTGTGAAGCTAGTTAGTGCCTGTTCACACTTGTGCTGTAACAGCAGGTCGTTAACCAATAAACTACCTTTGGTGCAAATAAGTCTAGCTAATGGAGGACTCCTTTATTGTCCCGGGGTTGACTCTGGGGGCAATTAGTTGGAGAGCTGGGGTCATTAGCGCATTTAGGAATCTTGCTGAGAGGGTGTGTGTGTGTGTGTGTGTGTTGGGGTCAGTACCTGTGTCTCTGTGACACGCCGTCGTTCTCAGACAGTCCCACTTGTGAACTGAAGCGCCTCAGCTCATCCGGCCTCTTAGCTGCGTGAGAGAAAATGAGCATTATCGTGACGTTATTGCTTGACGTCTCGACCGTTTCCATCCTGTTTACATCCATCTAGTCATCCATCCATCTATCATACACTCATCCATTCATACATCATGCTCTTAAATAGCTCCTTATCCATATACACATTCATGCATCCAGCCTTATATCCAGTCATCTACTTATACATCCATCCATCTAGTCAACTACTTATACATCCATCCATCCGTCAAACTAGTCATCCACTTATACATCCATCTGTCCAGTCATCCACCAGTACATCCTTCCAGTTGTACATCCATCCACTTATCCATCTATCAATGCAGTGTCCTCTACTTACATCCATCTAGTCATCCACTTATACATCCATCCAACAGTTTATTCTTCCAACCATCGTACAATACACTCATCCATCCACCCACTTACCTATCCACTTACTCAACCACCTATCCATCCACTTATGAAGCCACATATACACTCATCCACCTATCTATCCACACACTGACCCATCCATCCTCTTATGTCTAAAAACCCATCTATCCACATATCCATCCATCCTTCAGCCATTTATACACTTATTCACACATCCATCTTCAATTTATCCAACTATATTTACCAGAACATAGCCTGATGTTTGTAAAGTAAGCATGTGAGTGAGTGAGAGAGAGCAAGAGAGAGAGAAACGGAGAGAGAGCCCCTCACAGTGTCTGTAGTCTGGGTCTGATGATGCTACTGATGGACTCTCACTGGATGAGCTGTAGTCACTCTGATAACTCCTGTGTGTGTGCATAGGATCTGAAAACACACACACACACACAGACACACACCATAATTCATTATGCTTTACATCTAATATTCACGAATCTCATGCAGTAACACAAAATCAATTCAAATGCTAAATTCTACTTATTTCTAAAACAGCATACTGATATTTGCAGCACACTGTGGAAATACAGATGTTCCTGTGTTCAAATACATTCTAGTATTTGGGACATGTCTTAAAACTGCCAACTAGAGTAAGCGGTTTATTCATTTGATTTTTATTTCAAAAATTGTGTTTCAGTGAGTTTAGACCATAGCTGAATCTTTCCCCAACATGTGTGTGTGTGTGTGTGTGTGTGTGTGTGTGTGTGAGAAAGAGAGCGAGACTGACTATCTAAACTGTGACTATTTAAACACTGCCCTTGTTTCTTTCTGGTTAAGACATGGCATCTTGAAAGATGTTCGTCTGAACCCGTAAATCCAGTCGGCGTGCCAGCGAGAGCTGCGTGCTTTACATGAGCAGCATTCTGGGTGGCGTTTGGAAACGTAGTGCTCGAGAACAAGGCAACTTTTCATCCGTCAGGAAGTGAACAATGACATCACGCTTCTGAGAAACCGTGAGAACTGGAATACGAGCGTGTGTGATGCCGCCTCGTCCTAAAAGCTAGGCTTCACACCTACTGTAGCTAGTGTTCTTACTCGAACGTCAGCCATTTTAACAAACGTAACACACAATCAGTTTACTGATGGACATTTACTGCTCACGTGCTTTAGGTGGGCCTTCTGTATTACCCACAATGCACTCTGGCTGCACTGAATCAGCACGTCCGTGTAAATCTCTTCATCCTCTTCCTGTCTGTGGTTCAGTGAGAAAATATCCGCACCGGTTACGCCACGCTGCCTGACGGGAATCTCCTCCGCTCTTATTACGACTTCAGCACGCGTGGTGGACAAACCCAAATATTTCCTTCAGCATCGACGGCTAGTTTTACCCAGAACGGAGGGCAAACCGCGCGCAGAGCGTTTTCTGTAGACGTGTCGTCTGGCAGAGTTTTTGCTGCTGTGGTTTTCTTCCTTTCTGGTTCCATCTCTCCATCTCCTCACTCGTTCCTGGGCTCCGTTATTCTCCTGTTACATGCTCGCGGCTCTTAGATTATTAGACCTTCTGCTTCGAGCAAGACTACACAAAATAGGAAAACGATTTAGATTTAAAAAAAAAAAAAAAAAAGAAAAAAAAAAGGAATTAGAGGAAAAAGAAAAAAGGAAATGGACAAATGAAAGCAGGAAAACTGAAAATAAAGCAAGTAAAGAAAGGATGGAATGAAAGAATGTACGGAAATAAAGTTTGAAAAAAGGAAAATGTGTGTTTGTGTTAGTGTCCAAGTTGGTGCATGTCTGTTGGCGTTTGTGTGCATGTGTTTGTCTATTTTGGTGTGCTTCTGTGACTTTGTTAGTGTTTGTGCACGGGTGTAGACGTTTGTGCACGTGTGTAGACGAGTGAGAGCGCGTGTGTCTGCATTTCTTCATGTATATGCGTCTGTCTGTGTCGATGTTTGTGTGCATGTGTGGGTGTTTGTGTGCTATTTGCAGTGTTCGCGTGTATGTAAGAGTATTTATAAGATTGCATCAGTGTTTGTGTGTGTCTGCTGGTGCGCATGTGTGTTTCTGTATTGTATAACAGTGAAGCTGAACCTCACCTGTAATTATTTATTGATTCCTCAAGCTGCTGAACAGGAAATAAGGTTCTGCTGGTGTACAGTGTTATTTCCCCACATCACAGGAATACCCGCCTCATTTCCTGTCTGGGTGTTAGTGCTTAATCCCTTTGTGTGTGTGTGCACGCATGTGTATGAGACAGACATTCATGCTGTTTTACAAGGAGAGAGAGAGAGAGAGAGAGAGAGAGAGAGAGAGAGAGAGAGAGAGAGAGAGAGAAAGACAGAGAGGAGAAAGAGAGAGAGAGAGAGAGAGAGAGACAGCTGGGGGAGGCGCACATACATTTATACCTTTGTCAGGATTTCAGTAGGAGCTTGTTAGCATTAGTGACCATGTGACTACATGTTTATAACACACTCAAGGAGTAGTAAGAACATCATTGCAATCCAAGATTAAAATAATAATTTTAAAAAACAGTTTCATTCTCTCGTAATAAATCCCCAGCTCTCGTTAATTCAGCGCTCGAAAGCGTTTTATTAATAGCGCAGGACAACCTAAAAAAACCCCCAAAACACAACAACTTTTCTCCTGCAGCTGAACGCCTTCTCACGCTGCAGCAAACGACTTCATTCATCTTCCTTCAGCTCTTTAATTTTTCTTTTTAAAGATGAAAATCGTTTGCGTGTCTGACCCGAGCGTCCGTAATTACCATCATCCTCCATCCTCTCCTCCTTCCGCCTTTCTCTTTCTCTCAGTTTCTCCACTTTCTTTCCTACTTTTAAGAAAAAAAGTGGAAAAAAAGAAGAAAAAGAATAAAAAAAGGTTAAAGAAAAAGGCATGGGGGGAAAAAAATCAGAATGGAGAAGAATAAGCAAAAGGAATAAAGGAAAAAAAAATTTAAAGGAAGAAAGAATACATGAAAAAGAAGGAAGCGTAAAGAAAGAAATTAAGGAAGAGAGAAAAAGAGAAAGAATAAGAAGGAAAGGCAGAGACGAAAGGGAGTGAAAAGAGATTGTAAGAAAAGGGAAAAACAAAAAGAAGAAAAGATGGATATCGTTCATGTGTGATGAATGAGGGACCGAGAAAGAAAAAGGTGAAAAGAGAAGGAAGAAATGGCAATGAAAGGAAGGAAGGAACGAACAAAAAACAGACAATGAGAGAAAAAGTAAGGGAGAGTTGATCGCCTTGAAGGGAATTCATTTTCCCCAGCCTGAACTGTCACAGAAGCTGTACATGTTTGACCTTTGACCTTTACTCTCTAAATACCTTGTTTTGTGCTAGTTTGTGATTCAGACACATCAGCATGAGTTTAAACATTCTAGAGCCCCCATCTCCTCCTCCACAGACAGGTACAACCCGCAGGCCCAGCCTCATTTCCGCCCCCTCTGTGTTTGTGTTTGCCTGTGGACCGTACCAATCTGTTCGGAGGATCTGGTGTTGTGCCGGAGTGGGCGGAGCTTCATGTTTCTCTTTGGTGAAACTTTGCTTCACTGTATTTTCGTTGATGAGCGTTTCTTTATGGTTTCCCTTTTCTCTTCATGATCGTTGAGTGAACAAAAAGCACAGTGTTATTAATCACAGTGTGGTTTAATCGGTGCACACACAATCACAACATGATGCTGCCACCACCATGCTTCACAGCTGGGATGATGATGATGTTCTCCAGATTACAAGCCTCAGACTTTTTCCTTCATACGTTGAACAGCTCAGTTTTTACATCATGACCAGAGAACACTCCTCCAAAAAGACTAGATCTTTATCCTGGTGATCACCTGGATTTATTGGCGAATTAAAAAGCTAAAGGTCAGGTCAGATTGGAATACATCGTGGGTACAATTTTTGACTAAATGATCACTTCAGAAGCTCTTAGACTCGACACACACACACACACACACACACACACACACACACGAGTGAGCTTTGAAAGGCTACAATTATACATCGCTCTAATTAGTTCCAGGAATCTGGACCCCGCTGCCACAGTGAGTCACATAAAAAAAAATCTGGCGTAAACTGACACACTCAAACAGAAAAAAGAAAAAATCTCTCCACCTCCTCCAGCTAAAGCACCGCCGCAGCGGCTCACGCCAGGAAACGGCAGGGCTTTTACAGGCCAGGAAATCACAGCGACAGAAAAATTGTCATTGCGGGAGGACTAAGAACATGAAGGCTCTCTGTGTGCACAGTAGCAGCTGTTGAGCGTAATCATTTACATATATATTAAACATTACATACACACACACACACAAACAATTGAAAGAATGTCACGTCATACGTATTTGTCGTCCATTTATAGTTTACAACATTTAACGTTTAGCTCCAGCTCTCTCTTACGGTAAAGCAGCTATAAGCGATTCTAAAAAACGAACGAGGTTTGTCATGTTCCCGAAAACAGTCCTCTTACTGACCGTTAGAAAGCGCTGAAAACAGAGACTCCTTCCATAAATGTTAGCTAAATGGTAGATCTCCTTAGAGAAAGATTTACTGTGTCAAGGATTACAGCGTTATAGAAATTGAAAAAGGCGTTTACCTTGGGGAAAATTACAGTTTGGACCTCATAACAAATGTCCGTTGAATAAAAAAAAAACAAAAAACAAACATCTTGACTTGAATCCCAAAAAGATTGCAGGTTAAGTTGGATATTTTTGGAATCGGAAAGACTTTCATTACTTAGTAAACGCTGGATGCCAAGGTCTTGGCTGAACAATCATTAAAATAAAAATCTAATTTAAAATAACTCCTAAGTTGTTTACGCATCGTGTGTATATTAAAGATTGAGACCGTACTCACCGTCTATGGCCTGACTGAGCGCGTGCAACTTCTTATGCCTCTCTCGATGTTTATCATAAGCTCCGCCCACTGACTGCGCTGAGTGATGATGACCCTTCCTGACCTCCAAGCCTTCGAAATCTCCGTAAGGCACATCCCTGACCCTCGCGGCCGACTTCGGCCTGCCAGAGGAGCGGGTACTGAAGGCGCCGCTTCCCCGCCGGGCTTCTTCCAGTGCACCGAAACGCAGCGATTCCGGGTCCAAGTAGGCTAAATCCACGGACGACGCCCAGTTCTTCTTCCTGTGGTGGGGCATCGATCTGCGGTCCGGCTCCGGGAGCTGACCTTTAACCTTTTGTTGTCGTGCGAATGGTTCGGAAGTGGTCTCAGATGGAGGCGGGGTCTGCTGCACGTTTTCGTCGTGTGTGGGTAGCGAGCCCATGGAGCGGCTCAGGCCTCGGTTCAGAGCGGCCTGCTCCTGAGAGCGAGCTCGGTAACGTTCCAGGACGCGATGGGCCGCGCTACGACCTGACGGGAAAGAACAACAAAACAAAAAACACACCACACACCAAGTGGACAGAGTGAGACGGAGATAAAAATCACACTCACTGACAAATGTAGTGCTTCACAGAAACTCAGACTTTATTATTAATCAAATATCACAACCAAGAAGTGACTATTTCAGAATATTTTAAAAATGCACATTTATCTACTCAGTTGGTAAAGTGTGAAGTTTAGTGAGGATCTATTTATACATTCAATACATAAAACCTGTTAATAAAAATTATTCAAATTAATTAAAAAATATATATATATTATATATATATATATATATATATATATATATATATATATATATATGTGTGTGTTGTTTTTTTTTACGTTTATATTTTACCGCATGCATAAAGTCAATGAAACCTCCAACAATTTCTAGTTTTGCATTATTAAGCTAGCTGATGACAAAATTGGTTAAAAAAAAAAAAAAAAAAACAAATTAGGTAGAAATAATTTTTTTTGTGTTTTTGTAAATACATAAACGTGTTTATTTTTTATTTTACTGCCTGCATTATGTGCATAAAGTTTATTTTTTAAAAATTTAGTTTGGCCTTATTTAGCTAGCTATCAAAATAAATGAATAAACTACTATAATATATTCATTGTTTTTCCTTTTCTTTTTTTTTTTAAATGTATTTTTTACATTTTGTTTAAATTTTTTCCTTCTTCACATTATGTACAAAATGTTAATAAAAACCCTAAAAAAATTAATTTTAGATCTAAAAGAATTTATATAAAAATAAATAAGTGAATATTTTACACATTTAACCTTTAACCTATGAAAACGAAGAAAAAAAACCCCTCACAAATAATTGGATTAATTAGATGGCGAAGTGGGTTAATAGGTAACCATCTACTTCCAGTCAGCTCCTTATTACCATGACGATGCAACTCCAATGATTGTTTTAATCGTTATAGTGACTTGACCTCATGTTACGCAGTAAACCGTCAATACGGTGGAAATTCCAACATAGTCCACATGATGATGATGAATCCTCAGAGCAATATGGTACACGCCTAGCTCACTGCACAAACCAAACAGTGATGAGTCATCAGCCTGAGATGTTCTTCACGCCGGTCACGACTTCTACACATCACCAGATAAAACCACACCGAGACAAAACAGCCACCAGGAACAGACCGACACTCCAAACCACAAACTAACTACCCTGTGTGGAAGCGATAGCATGCCATGCTTACATAACCAGCCCTGTTTATGTTCTCTGTGGCTGTCAAGAAGCTCACCAGAGCTGGAACCATTCGGTCATATTTTCCAAAACGAACCTCTCCGGAGAGATTTCAGAGTTATATTTGACTCTGCACTCATTCACTGCATGGACATGAAGGAAGGACAAAGAATTTTTTTAAAAAACTGAACGAGAGCTCAGCCTAATTTTAGTTGAGGGAATTAACTTGCATCCTCCATTTTACCAGAATTCTGACGCATGTAGAGAGAGAGAGAGAGAAAGAAACTCCTAAAAAAGTTCAAATCTGAGCATTAAATTACGAACATAAAAGCCGTTTCCATTTCCCCTTAAATGCCGCTGTAATGTTTACTTTTGGAGCTAAGGGGCTAATGCTACAAGCCATTTCACTCAGAACTGCAAAGCAGACCTGCATCACTTTTTACTTATTGGTATAAATCAGCTGTCAAACCGTTTGGAGGCGGAACCTAGAGAGCAACCCTGCACAAAATAAAAGAAAAAGAAGAAAAAAAGAAATAAAGAATAAATCTTAGAAGCAGGTTTTGTTCAGGCGTGTCTGGACTGCTCACTGAGGAAACTCGCCCGAGGGCCTTCTGCCGAGTCGAGTTAGGACCAGAGCCAGGACGATACGAAGAGGGGAAAATAACCTATAGCAGTACCATAAACGAATGCATAAATGACACATTTTAGACAATAACAGTTTATGTTACATTTTACACCACAGCACTGGTGATTAGTGTTTTTATAACAGCAGCTGGTGACATCTGGTTCTACAGAGCCACGCTGACGTCGAACCAAATTCCCACTCCACTTTACGGGATTCTACCACCACGGCCACGCAGGACACGGCCGCCACTGTTGTGCAAAGAACCAAAACAAAATGCAAATTTTGAGGCATGCCAGCTCAGACAAGTTCAAACACGAGGCCTGGCAGTCAAACAGTAAATAAATCTGAGCTCATACGGAGGGAAAATTCCCCTTCAGATTATTTCACAAACAAAATTTCAAAACAGTGGAGAATAATATTTTGTGGTATGTGCAATATTACATATTTGACCATTTTATTTACAGATGAGAAAGAATATATTTGAAGGCATAATGCTGTAAAACTGGCCCAGTTTTAGTGACTATTCCCAATTATACAGCCACTAGCCCAGTCTGTACAGCCACTAGCCCAGTCTGTACAGCCACTAGCCCAGTCTGTACAGCCACTAGCCCAGTCTGTACAGCCACTAGCCCAGTCTGTACAGCCACTAGCCCAGTTTTTATTCACTAGCCAATTTTCATGGCCTTTCCTTAAAACCTGCTACTATGCAAAATATTACACAATATTATCAAATATTTTCATGTTTTAATAACCAAATAAGACTTCAGTGGTCAACCTCAAACGACGGCTCCAGCAACCAATCGGAAATGAGTACTTTGCATGGCTGTGAAGTAATCATCACAGTGTAAAAGTGCTTAAACAGTGCATGTGCAGTGTTAATAAAGCCTCAATGTGGGTGGTACACCGTGTAGGTGGCACAAATGGGTGTGTGTTTGGGGGGGGGTAAGGGGGATGGGGGCAGAGAGAACATTATTGTGGGTTTTTCAGGGAAGCCTGACTTACCTGCAGGCAAGCCTTTACCACGCAATCTCTCACGAATCTCTTTGCTCCTCTCAGGCAGGGAGTCCCTCTCGTTTTGGGACAGCAAACCATCCAGCTACGGAGGGAGGGGGAGGGAGAGAGAGAGAGAGAGAGAGAGAGTGAGAGAGAGAGAGAGAGAGGGGTCATGATGGTCAAGAATGCAACGCAAAAAGGCAACAACAAAAAAAACCCAGGGTTAACAAGGAGGAGAAGCAGTGTGGCAAGCATGAAGAAAAGAAAGCGTGATGATAAAGAAAAAGAAAGTGGGGAAAAAAAAGAAACAGGGTGTGAATCAGCCTGAATAATTCACTAAACGCGCAACATCAAGGTGTGGAGTGGCGGGGTGGAGAACCGGAGACGTGTGTGAACAATAGTTCAGGTTTTCTTCAGAGACCTCCGATTGGCTGAAGGCACAGTGAGACGTGGTGACATCACAGGATTCGTCATCTGTGATCACAAGCCGGAGATCAGAGTGTGAGAGGATCAAACAAAGCTGCTCGTGTCGTGCCATTAAGATGATTTATAAATGGAGTTAGGCACACAGACATGTGGGTACAAGCGACACTGAAGCGATCAGATGTACGCTAACTTCCTCTGCTAAGGATAAATAATTACAAAAAATAATAATTGTATTTTATTACAGAACTAATTTAATAGAAATTCAGCAAGACGTACCGAACAGATTCTTCTGAAAACGTTATCGTTTCTATAGCAACGGCTCATTCACAGGGAGCGTTCATATGGTGAGGTTTTCTGTAAGGAGAAGTTTATTTAATATTTATGGAAGGAGTCTCCAGTGTCAGTGATAACGATGTAACTTTTCCGACATTTTCAGGAAAGAGTGCTTTCTCAGTAACAGGACAAACTGTGTTTTATTTATTATT
>NC_071272.1:7600000-7637500 GCF_023375685.1 Ictalurus furcatus
CCACATTCTTTGGTTTGCCAAAGAATGCAGCGGATTCTTTCACTCGGCTATAAAAGAACAAGGTTTAAATCCCTGACTGAAATACTGCAGCATATGTGGTACAGGACTTTAAAACTGCTAAATGTTTAGAACGTGTATAATATACTATAATTTGGCTGACTTTTACATTCAAGGGCATTATAAAGCGATGGATGAAAACTTAAGGACTATTTGGATGGGATTAGTTTTCTCAGTGTGTGTGTGCTAATGTTAACAAAAAGTACAAAAAATAAATGACTAGTACTAATAAGAACGATAACGTTTCTTTTACAATTTTAAAAAGTTTTTCCTCGCGCCACTTAACACGTTAAGTCGTGTAAACATATCTCAAGTTCTTTGCACCGCTTTGCCGGCCTACTTTCACCAAAAGTCGCTTCACTTCCTGTAAGTAAAAATAGTCAAGGCCTCTTTGAAGAGGAAAGACTCCGGTCATGTCTGTGTGTTTGAAACAGACTACTAGTATTTTAACTGAAAAGAAGAATAAAACTACAACGATGATTATGATGATCAAAGCCGTTTCCCCACGGTCGCGGTACCTTCTCAATATCAGAGAGTGAGGACAAGTTCAGGCCCTCGAGCACTTCTGGGGCAGTGAACGCTCGCAGATCCTGCTGAGTCACATTCTCATCGGTGAAAGAGATGTTTCCAGAAGGCATGAGCAGCAGAGACCAAGGTGAAATGATGAAACCCAGGGCAGTAGGGTCTGCAGGTAACAAACATGATTAAACAGTTTAACATCACACAGGTTTCAAAAATATGACTGGAAATAAATCAATAGGGATTATCTACATCTACATTAGGACTAAAACCAGGATATATGAACTGCAATGAAAGACACGTCATTCACAATACGGCCTTCATAAACAACATACTTTGAAAATAACTGTCTAAAAAAGAAAAGAAAACAAAAGAAAAGGTCACGGAATATTTCCTGCTCCGGGATAATGATTGGTTGAAAAAAAAAAAAAAAAAGGATGAAAAGTTTTACAAAAGCTGGCCCAGAAACCTCTGATCCTGAACACTAAATGGATATTAATGACTTTGTGATGGAAAAAAAGAAAGAAAAAAAAAGAAGACCAAAATAGAAACTAAGCCAAAACAACTGCATTCCTTTCAGGGCCTCTCGTTGGGGTGCAAATAAAAAAAACCTGAAAGAATAAACTCACCGAATAAGCTTTATTGAAGGCTCAAAAGCAACAAAGCAGCCTTCAAAAACAACATACGGAATTTTCTGAACAATTCGTCGCTCTTGAATAAAAGCTACATGACGTCGGTATTTGCATCTAATGCTGCTAGCATTTTACATAATGTTTGTACTAGCTCAAAGAACATTATACAGGATGTGAGGATTAGTTTTTTGTGTCGTTAGTGTTACACTCCTCATCTCAGGCAGTCATTACATACTAGGGATGTCACGATACCAAAAATCTAGTAGTCGGTACCGATACCACCAAACGTACACGATACTCGATACCACTGTGTGGTTTAAATAAATAAATAAATAAATAAATATATAAAACTTTTTAAAAAGAAAATTAAAAACTCCTGGAGGACATCCTCCTCTGGCTGGTACCGGCAAAAAGAGAGAGAGAGATATTTTAGTTATCAAACACTGACAATGACTAATGAAACAGTGCTAAGTGCTAATAACAAGTGCTAAGGCACACTCCTAATGCACGCATACACACACACCTTATACTCTGAATGCAAGCATTAGTTTAAATTCACTGATATGGTGAAGTCTTGAAAATGAACATGTGAATGAACGTGAATAATTATTAGTGACATTAGGCTACATTTAGCTGACAGGACACGGGCTGAATGGCGATGAATGGAGGCCCATTAGGAGGTAGTTTATAACACTGCAATACGTTAGCATCGTTAACAAATAACTGGCTATCGCTAACATTACATGGAGCATGACGTTAGCTGGTTTCATGGCCATAATGCAGCTGCCTCAAACAAACACAACATAGGACCGTCTTTCAGGTGCTTCGCCAAATTCCAGGTGTTTCCTCGCTTTGTCTGAAATGAACGATAGCATCAGCAGCACAATGGCAACCGATGCTAGCTTTCCTCTCAACGAGTTGGGGCGGAGCTCAACTTGTTAAGCTAAGCTAAACTTCTGTAGTTTTTCCTGTGTGCTTGTAGGTGTCTTTCTTCTTCTTTACCACTTGTGGGCCAACAAACACTTGTGCGTATTTGTTTCCCCTCTATCAGTTCCGGAAGACTTGCAACCCCGGTATCTTCATTACCAACGGTACTGACGCAACTGCAGAAAAACAAGTACCGTCACGTTTTAAGAATGTTGGTAACGACTTGGTACCGAAGTATCGGTTCTCGTGACATCCCTATTACATACACAGCAGTGTTTAATACTAAAACCGTGACTGTAGTTCATACTTTATATAAACAGCTAGTTAGACGACGCTAATTTCTGTTAGCAAGGCTGTAGTGGTTGCAATGTTATATGTCGGCACGGTACAGATGGAAATGCAGAAAAGGACAGTCATTTCTTCTCTTTTTCATACTGCCTGCCTTTAAACATGTACATAGTGAATAAGAAACAGTCTGAAAACAGAGGGGTGGATTTCATGTAGTGCTGCTTTAACGTGCTGGAATTCAACATGTAAACCCACATTTCCTGTGGCGGCGCACTGACCATGGCGAGACCTCTGAGAGAGGGGAAAATAAAGGGGAGGGGGGAAATAAAAAAAAGAAGAAAAGAAAAAAATGCCACACAGTGAATTCTGCACATTAAATTCACTACTCAGCACAAACAGAAGTTACACACAAACACCGTTATCGCTATTGCTTTAAAACAGAGACCACACAGCTTTGGAGAAGAGAAGAAAACGGTGGCACATGACTAGAGAGTTGGCAGAGAAACTAATCTTTTATCTGACACATCAAGAGCGAGAAAGAGCGAGAGAAAGGGGAAAGAGAGACAGAGAGAGAGGGGAGTCATCATCCGCCTCCAGCCTGAGGAGATAAAAAACTTCATAAAAAAAAAAAAAAAAAAAAAAGGCAGGCAGGCAGTAAAAAGACTCCATTCAGAAATGACAACACCAGGGACCTTAGAAGTCCAAAACACGATGAGTCACGGCGTAAGTAAGAACTTCGAGCCAGAAGGACTTAAGGATTGAGAGGAAAAGGCTGTACAACATTTTTCCACAGAACATTCAGACTATAAAGCGACCCAGAGCATTCATTAGCAGGCTAGTTATCCTGCTAACAACTATAAAAACACCTAGCATAACTTGTATAATAAACTAGTCAAGAACAGGCAGGCACATCATCTCTAGCTAACAAACCCCTGTGATTACAGCATGTTTATTTATTTATCCAGCTGGCTATTATGTTTAATTTGGCTCACTAACGAGCTAAATTTAGCATATACTCTCCACAGCAAAGCAGCTAGCACTTTTATACTTTAGGCAGATCCCGGGAACATTTCGTTTTGTCGTCTTCATTTGCCTTTCCTTTAACACATAACATCTTCTACAGTACACAATTCTGCCACTGTTTCATGCTAGCCACGTTTGGATGATGATACAATGGAAACAAATGGCATGACTGGCACAGTTGCAGTGCTAGCTTTCGTGAAGGAACAGTGTATCATGCTTTTATAAATGTGTTAACTACGCAATAAATTATCATTCAGAAATCAGCACAACATTGTATATTTAAAAAAAAACAAAAAAAAACCTGAAGAAAAATGCACTGTTCGCGTGATACCTAGCATTTTGGGGCAGTATTGGCACTCATAAGATAACAGTGCTGTAGAGCAATATTTAGCTGTGATAACTTCTTGGCTATTGGTCATGAAACCAAGAAGCCTCCTACTGTAGCCTGGAGTCTCTGGAATTGCTGGAATACCATGAACTGCTCAGCTCGCACAAAAGGCGGCGACATTTTCTGGTAACTTTGTGCAGTTTTTTAAAAAAAAAAAAAAAAAAAAAAAAAAAAAGATTCGCCAGCGATTTTCAAGTGTCTGTGAGAACCGGAGGCCAGATAAGAAGCCGCTGTGAGACGAGGACAGTTCCTCTCCTTCATCGTGATGCATACACAACCAGCTACATCATCGCCGTCAACCACATCGACCCTGAGGGTGAAGGATTATTCACCATCCAAACCAGCTGGCTGAGGGCCAGAAGGAAAGAAGAATCGTCCACTGTCTCACGGTCTCCTCTGGCTGTAAAGTCCAAGAGTAAGGATCGAAAAGTCTGTGTCCATTCGGATTATTTTATTAAAAATAAACTATATATATATATATATATATAATATAATGTAATATGAAAGTTAATATTTTATTTTTTTATTTAATATTCCTTTTATGCATCAGCCATAACATTAAAGCCACTGACCGTTGACGTAAATAACATTGATTATCTCATTACGATGGCACCTGTAAAGGGGTGGGATATATTTATTATGCAGCAGGTGGACAGTTCTTGAAGTTCTTGATGTGGAAGCAGGAAAAAATGGGCAAGCGTAAGGATCTGAGCAACTTTCACAATGGTCAAATTGTGATGGCTAGATGACTGGGTCAGAGCATCTCCAAAACAGCAAGTATGGTGGGATGTTCCCGGTATGCAGTGGTTGGTACCTACCAAAAGTGGTCCAAGAAAGGAGAACCGACAGAATCATGACCGCCCAAGATAGACGCATGGGCTCTGATAGAAAGGAGTCAGAACACACAGAGCATCACAGCTTGTTATGTGCTTAGCTGCAGAGCGGTCAGAGTAGCCATGTTAACCCCCCCGTCTACCTCCGAAACACCAACAATGGGCACGTGGGCATCAGAACTGGACCACGGCGCAATGGAAGAAGGTGGGCTAGTCTGATGAATCTGGGTTAATCTGATGAAGTTTTCACGTTTGTTTGTTGGTTTGAGAACAATTTAAAACTTGCATAAAATTTAAAATATATTTTACCTTTATATTTAGTTTTTTTGCTTTCATTTGATTTATTATGCGCGCACACACACACACACAGTATAAAAACACTGACACCCTGAACTATTAAAACATTTATACTTGAGAATTCATTTTCTCTTTTTCTTTGTATTTCATATACTTTTTAAATGCATTGTTTCTAATTGTTCGGAGAGCAAACGATAGCGACGTAGATGTTTGCTTCTCACATGCGGTATCAATTTCAACTGGAAAAAAACCCCTCAAAAACAAGAACCAGAGAGAACTTGGGGGATCTAAGCCTAGTTTGTTTTTGCACCAAACTGAGATGAGTAGAACAAGAAGAAATGACAGCAAAAGCAGCTGCAGAATCACTCGTGTGCTCAAAAATATCACGTGCAAGTCCATTTCAATTTCGTCTTATGTTCTGGATTGTTGTCTCGTCGGAGCATACACGCACGTACTGGTTCCAGAAACCACGGGAGGCGCAAACGTTTGCACATGACAGTAGAAAATAACGCCGGCGCACGAAGCGGGACGATGGTTTAAGTGAACACTAGCATGAGGGTATACATTAAACGAAAGCGTTAATGGCTTAATGGAATGCAGCAGATCGAGATCCTATTTACAATCTGATAGAAGTCAAACGAGTCACGTTTCCACGTCCCAGTTTCTGGTGTATGAGTAACCATGTTAAGCTATAAATATAAGCCCTGCAGCAAACCCTCAAAGAACAACCCCACTACCTCAAAACCTTGTACAAAAGAAGCGATATATAGAGTGGCTTGCGTAAGTATTCACCCCCACAACCCCCAATTAAGCTTTGTCATGTTACAACCTGGAACTGAAATGGGTTTTATTTCGACTTTGTTAGGAATCTAAACAAAATAATCCATAATATTAGCAGGTGAAAAAGAAGAATAAATGATATATTGTTTGCAATGTACAAGCATTAACCCGTATTAACCCCCTAAATTAGTCCTTCTGCAGCCATCAGACGTGACGTAATTAGCTGAACGGCGTCGATCTGCATGCAGTTAAAGTGTCACATCATGTTAATATAAATAAACCTGTTCCTGGAAGAACCTTGGAACAGAGTTTCATTTCAGTACCTGGTTTTTACATAATTACGCTAGTCCCACATCGCAAATCAACACCGGACCTTTTCACCGTTTTATACAACCTTCACCATATACGCAATATGTACACTTTTTTAATTACAACACCCAATTCCAAAAAAAGTTGTGATGCCGTGTAAAACGTAAATAAAAACAGAACGCAACGTAGAAAACATATCAAATGTTTAAACAGAGGAAATGGACCGTTTTAAGTAGTCAAATTTTTAATTTGATGGTCGCAACACATCTCAAAAAAAAGTTGGGACGGGGGCAACAAAAGGCTGGAAAAGCAAGTGTTAGTAAAAAGAACAGGTCAGTAAGATGATTGGGTATAAAAAGAGAGCATCTTAGAGAGGCAGAGTCTCTCAGATGTAAAGATGGGATGGATTCTGGATGGACGCGTAAACGTTGCTCTTTCTGAAGATTTGAGATTTTGCGGAAATCACGGCATTCTGTTTTTATTGACATTTTACACAGCGTCCCAACTTGTTTTCGTATTGGCGTTGTACTTACAACAGCAGGGAATTAAGAGCAGCAGCGATGGCAATTAGCTGTTAAGCAATTAATTTAGAGCAGTGTGTCAGTAAGAAACTCCAGAAAACGCGCAGACCGGAGGAACCAGGAGAACAGGATGAAGCAGAGAGTGAAGCGAAAATTCTTCAGCGTACTTAAAGAGGATGAGAGCGAGGTCACGATACAGATCGTAGATGGTGTGATAGCTGTAAAAGATAGCTCTAAGAACCACAAACCACCTTATGAGAGTGAAGAGGGAGGAGTGAATATCTATATATAGAAACCCAGGGAGGGGCGGGTTATATAGGAATAAGTCATTTCTAATGTAGTCTCTGATCATTATTCATATCAAGTAGCATGTAATTTAGGTCACATGACTTTCCGTGACTTCTAAATGACTCTATTTGAACGGGCGGGGCAACCAGCAATGCATTCTGGGACCAACGTCTCCACTAATTCCACGCTGGATTTCTCATTAATGTGACGAACGTTCTAGTTAGTTTCTGTTATTTAGGCACTAATTATTGTCAATAATCATGTCAATATTAAAATGGCGGACATATATAGCGCTTTTACACTGTGTCTCATTCACCCATTCACACACACACACACACACTCACACACTCACACACCAATGGTAGCAGAGCTGCCATGCAAGGCACTATCAGGAGCAACTTGGGGTTCAGTGTTTTGCCCAAGGACACCGGTATGTGGAGTCATGTGGGCCGGGAATCGAACCGCCAACCCTACGATTAGTGGACAACCCGCTCTACCAACTGAGCCAGAGCTAAGACTCCAGTATTAGTGTGTTGGTTGATAGTATTTTTTTTTAACCTGCTGTAAAGATAAAGATAATGTTTACCTCTGCGCATGAGTTCCTGCAGACTCTCGGCACTCTGGTTCAGCACAGCCCACACTTCCTCCTCCTGCAGCGGACCTCCTCGGACCTGAAGAGCCTCGGCCAGAGACACGTGCATGGTGCCTGCGGAGAGAAAACACACCCACCCGCACCCGCACCCACACACACACACACACACACACACACACACGCAATTGTTATATCACAAGACGCTCACGATTGTTCAGGAGTTAAGAATGACTTAAGCACTTCACACAAAGCTCTCATCTTCTGATCTAGTACACACTTTACTAGAGATGACGCCGATCCAACACCACAAGATCAATATCGGGCTGAAGAAAATAAGAAATAAACGGTGGATCAGACGTAGGAATCTGATCTGATCCTGTAACGAATCTAGCGAAGCAGAGAATTGCTTCTGGACAACGTATAGCAGGTTAAAGTAGGTCATGTGATAACAGAAGCCTAACATTAAATTAAAAAAACCAAAAAAAAAACCCACCAGTGAGCTTACAGAAAAATTTATGTCCTCTGTGTCCAAGTAGTTTTTAAAGAAGAAAATAGACCGGTATTGAAATTATCTGATATTGGAAGTTTCAATAACAGTATAGGTATTGGAAAAGAAAACATCGTATTGTGCCATCTCTTTTTATTTATAGACACAGCACCCATCCCATACCCAGCATCGCTACTGGGGCGATACCAGCAAAAAAACACCAAAAAAAAAATGGTGGATCCGATATCGTAAAAATAAATAAAAATAAAATACACATCGGATATCAGATCCTGTAGCAAAAACCTGAAAAGAAATTGTTTTTGAAACGAAATTTTTACACAAAGACATGACTGGTTTTTCCTTTGTTAGAATTTACTTTATTATATTAATAATTCGTAATATTTATAATATTAATAAAAAGCTTGATCGTTTTTAAAAGAAAACAATACTGGACGGGAATTGGCGGCGGCTGATACTTGAAGTTTCAGTATCGGTATGAAAAAAAACGTGGCATCGTGCCATCTCTCCTTTATTTTACAGTAGGTTAAAGGAAATACCACACGTATGCGTGAAGAATGCCTTTTGCAATCACAGAAATGAACACAAAATCAAGCAAACTCCGCAATATTCCGAGGAGCTTAGAATGTTTCTAAATTACCGCGGATTTGGACCGAGACGCATCATGTGACGCCATCACGACACGCATTCAGCCGAAGCTCCCTTCGATCCACGTGCGTCGAACAGGAGTACAAGGTCTCATTTACCAGAGACCGCGCAGAACAGTTACGAGTGATCGCGATTTCGCCAATTAGAGTAGTTTTCCACAAATAAATAAATAAATAAATAAATCTTCCTTTTGGAAATAAATGAATAAATAACACAGTAAAATTGAGCATTTTTGGCCACAACAAATCACAAATCCTGTAATCCTGTACAGATTGCCAAATTCCCAAGGTCATGAGAACATGAGAGGTTTTTGAAGAAAGAAACTTTACCTAACGTCACACTCTAAGCAATTCTGAGATATTTCGAATAGTCAAAGCCAGTATTTTCTGCTAATATCAGCCCAATTCCAGTACAGTCCTAGCATTAAGATCAGATGGCTCCGATTTCAAGCCTTGTGTGTTCAGAATGAATCATTTTCCCCCCGGTCTGGCGGGATTTACAGTAGCTACTGTATGTACAGTAGCTACATCATGATGATGATGATGGTGGTGGTGTAGAAGCTAATCATCAGCTTGTCCTCGAGACTCCCAGCCAAGGCGTTTTTAAAGCAGACTGTACACCATCGGCATCATACTTTCCTTTCAGATTTCCAGTATTTCCCCTCCCAGTGCTTGGCTTGTACAGTTTCGTAATAAATATCTACAGAGCTGATGGTTCCAGCTTCACAGCCACAAACCCGCCTGATGCAGCCGCAACGACAAAGACGTGACAAAGGAGTTTAAATCCCCCGGACTTCCCAAAGCGACCAGTTCAGAAAGTGCTAGGTTTAAAGAGATAGGTTTACATCCGACTGAGCGGAAAACACGGCTTCCTCCATCGCTGTTCAGCTGAGAATACATGACGCCCAACAAGCATACAAACCATCTACTGAGCTTTAGTTTGCTTCATGTTGTCTACTGTATATATTTAATACAGTGTTGTCTATATATTTAATAATAATAATAATAAAAAGAGGTCAGATGTGACAGAATAAGATTAAAACACATTTATACATTTTTATTCCATTTAAAAAAAATTTTTATTAAGCAGGACATAGGAACTAACTGCGGGTAGGAACTAAAGTTGAGTGAGGATGGAATGAAATAACGTTGGAATATGTGCACCATACGACTGGTACAAGGAATCATTCTGGCCAATCATTTGGATTTGTCGCTTTACAGCATCATACCTAATCTGCATAAAAGCACGTACAAAAAAAAAAAAAAACAATAAAAAAAAAAAAAAAAAAACCTCCGCCTGTCGCGTCGTCGGTTGCTAGCGTGAACATAACTTTAGTGGAGCTAACGCATGCTTCATCACATGGACGACGGATGGAAGATTCGCACTTCACCACTCGTGACATCAAAACAATCCTTCACACACCGACGCAAAACATGGAAACAAGGTCTGTGAGAGATAATATCAAGTGTGTTTCGAACAAAAACCTCGCTGATAATTCTTCACACAGCAATATTTGATCAGATACACTGATCAGCCATAACATTAAAACCAACCACCTGCCTAATATTGCGTAGATCCCCCTTGTGTCACCAAATCAGCTCTGAGCCGCCGAGGCATGGACTCCAAAAAAAACCTCTGAAGCTATCCGACACTGAGAAGTTAGCATTAGATCTTTTAAGCCCTGTAAGTTGCGATGTGGGGCCTCCATGGATCGGACTTGTTTGTCCAGAACGTCTCGCAGACGTTCAATCCGATTGAGATATGGGGAATTCGGAGGCCGAGTCAACACCTTGAACTCTTTGTCATGTTCCTCAAACTGTTCCTGAACTATTTCTGCAGTCTCTCAGGGCGCATTATCCTATATAGGCCACTGTTATTAAGGAATACCGTTGCCATGAAGTGGTGTACCTGGTCCGCAGCAATGTTTAAGCATGTGCCGTGTCTCAAAGTAACATCCACATGAACTCCAGGACTCGAAGTTTCCCAGCAGAACATTACCCGGAGCATCACACTACCTCCGCCAGCCTGCCTCCTTTGTATTTGGAAAGACTAAGTCCTTCTATTTCTAACGATGTACGTCTCGTATCTAAGCAAATCAATAGTTCCAGAAAACAGCGAGTACAAATGGCTGCGAATTCTTCTCGTTCATGAGGCTGTAAGGGTTAAAATGTCGATGCTGTAGACACTACGTTTTTTTTCCCAGAGCAGCGAATGGCGTCAAGGTCATTAGTTCATTTCACACACACAGAACACAATAAGACTATCAGGAACGCGTATTAGCGATGACCTCGTGTGCGTCTCTCCGTCCCTCTTTCTCTTTCTGTTGTTCAGTAGGAGGTGGGAAAGAAAAGCGGGATACAAACCCTCGTTAGCGTTCAGGACCTTTCTACAATTGCTCGCTCGTTATTTCAAGACTCAGAAGTTTTACTCCTCTCTCACATTTACGTTTAAATTCTTGATTAAACAAAAGACAGCAGAAGCACAGAGACTGTGCTGATTCTGTAAAAATACATTATATAAATAGAAAAGAAGAAGAAAATAAAAAAGACACCATATGAGATAAAAGAAAGAAAGAATTCACCTCAGAACACTGCTCTCCATTAGACTGGGTTTATTTGTGGGCAAAAAAAAGTGGAACAGAATAATACTTTCACGTTCTTATTATTTTTTACTTTTCAGAAAGAGTGACAGCAAGAGGGGTTTTTTTTTTTAAAAAACCTGACCAATCAGGTCACAAGTTGTGGAGCAAGCAACTCATAATAAAAGTGAAACAGAGCAAGCTACACTAGTTAGAAAATGATAGGACTGGGAAGAACGTTGTCATGGCTACAGTGTGCAGGTCACGTGAGATACTAATTTTCATTTTAATAATCAGCACAAAAAATAAACAAAATTAAAACTTTTTTTGGAGAATTGTGAAAGCAGGGGTGGCTTCGTGGTTAGCACGTTCGCCTCACACCTCCAGGTTTGGGGGTTCGATCCCCACCGTGGCCCTGTGTGTGCGGAGTTTGCATGTGCATGTTACACTTCAGTTTCCCCGTGCTGCGGGGGTTTCCTCCGGGTACTCCGGTTTCCTCCCCGAGTCCAAAGACATGCATGGTAGGCTGATTGGCATGTCCAAAGTGTCCGTAGTGTGTGCTCCCATTCATATGCTACGTTCATACACTACGGGATCCCTGGGATAGGCTCCAGGCGCCCCCGTGACCCTGAAGGAAGGATAAGCGGTATAGAAGATGGTTGTGAAAGCAGGCTAACACTATGTTCATGCTAGCATGGGGGGGGGATAAATAAATAATACAAATTGCTTGTCTCGTGGGTGTGTAGTGATTGCTTCTGTTGTTGCTATGGTAATAGCAGCTATATACAGCTTCTAAAGCTAGCTAGCTGTACTAGCTACGTACACCACCCAGAGGCAAGCACGGACGATCCCTGCTACTACCTTCCAAGCTTTATCAGTCTTCGTAACGTCTCCATACACGTTTCAAATGACAGGATAAAAACGAGAACGTTACACGGTTATGTCGCTTTTCTTCCGTTTTTGTGCGTTAAACCGTAAACGCCAGGAGGAACTAAAATTGTGAGCGGGGAAGTGAAGAAACGTCGGACCACACTGAGGAATCGTTCGAGCCAAGCGTTTGGATTTGAGTCTACTTTGTGCACAATTGGAAGGAAAAAAAAATCCAATTAAATCCGATTCAAGGGCTACGCTATTGTGCACACACATACTGTAGAAAATAAACAATCGGCTGTTGCTTTTTCACCTGCTAACGTAAACGTAGAGTAAAACAACACAATAAAACTGAGCTTTTACGGGTCACAACTGCAAGGATTTAAGAAAATAAATAAATACAACAGGTTTGTAAGATGATATTTTCATCCACCTCCCTGCGGGATGATGTGTATTCTCATTCCTGGAGTTAGGAAGTCAGGACCAGGAAAACGAATCCTCCAGAGACACGCCTCTCCCCACACACACACACACACTTCAAGCTTTCCTCCAGATGATCCGAGCTCCTTCTGCTTTTTTGCTCTTCATACCACAGACACGAGTCATCCTCATCCTCTAACAACTCCTCTCTCTCGCTCACACACACACAGTTTGGAACACACAAATCTCGGCTCAGATCAGAAACGTTTCCAAAAGCTGATCATAAATTCTAACGCAGAGGTCGTTCCATTCTTAGCCAGCGCTAGCGTGTGGGTGGAGCTGCTAAGATCATTTGCAATTCCTAAAAGCCCGAAAGCTCAACGTCTTCTTTCTGGAGGAGGGGAAGAAGGAAAAAAAAAGAACGAGCCAGGAAAATTAGACCAGGGCGGCAGTACCACGTGCCTCGTCCTCTAGATCACTCTCCTCTCCAAACTCAGAACACTAACTATTACACCACAGTGCCGTTCTGCTCGAGTTCTGGACTGTAACGGGTGATTAATCGTCTCGAACAGCCGCTCTGACTGTAGCGCAGCTGTGAATCACAGGTTGTCATTTATATGGTAACAATGTACAGAAAGACTTCGACAGTCGTTCTAGTAAAACAGGAGTAAAAACGTGCATAATTGTTGATGACGTGATGACAAGCTAACAAGAACTAACTTGCTTTTCCTGGATGTTCCAAAACATTAAAGTCCCCATGAAAACAAAACTGAAGTTTAGTAACTTTTAGTACGAATATGTTCGCCTGAAGGTTATCTATAAGCTAGTGCGCTGCAAAACAATGACAAAATTCACATTTAGAAGACACACAAGTTAAAAATTGACTCTCTCTCTCGCCGAAATGGATCAACAATTCTGATGACATCATTCCGCATTTCGGCTTCTCGTCAGATGTTCCATCCAATCGAACGCTCAAATCTGAAGAATCTGAAATATCCCGCCCCCAACAGTTGGAGGTTTTCTGCCTGTGAGTTATGCTAAACACTAATGACTATTTAAAAAGGGGGAGGAGCCACTCGATATGTCCCACACTGACTTCCTTAAGACATTGACTAATGCTGCACGTTTCAGGGCATTTCACAGGGACTTTGAATGTAGCTATAAATGGATTTAAAAAAAACCCACATACATATATGTAACATGTCGTTCTTCAGTAATTTAAAAATTGTAATCATTGGTTAAAAATAAGTAAAAAAAACAAACACTTTGGTTTTTTTTGGTTTCAACCAAAGCACTGACATTGGAGACTCCTTCCATAAACGATGAATAAATGCATCCTTACAGAAAACCTTTCAACAGTTTTAAAAGCTGTGGATCGTCCACGGTACAAGTCACCGTGAACGAGCTGTCGCTATAGAAACGATAACCTATTAGAACGAGAGCATTAATATAAAGCTGTGAATTGCAGATGTGCTACCGTCAGAGCCGCTCTTATAGAAGACTAATCAACACCTTCTGACCAATCAGAATCCAGAATTCGACCCAATTGTAATATGGGACATACAGGCAGATTTTGGGAAGGTAAGCTAGCTAGCTCGGTGCTACCACGACGCATGAAATAACCCGAGCAAGCACAAAAATAGCCAGGATACAATGTTCTGAAGCTCTGACTTCAACTTCTCACCCTGCGTGACTCATCAAAGTGCTGAGAAAAACAACAATTCACACACCAAAAAAAAAAAAAAAAAAAAAAAAAAGCAGACACGGTCTCTAGTTCTTCGTTCTTTTCTGTCTAAACCTCCTGCCTCAAGTGTGTGTTTATTTATATCAAATCATTCATTCTCCATCTCTCCGTCCATTATTTATCCCTGATTTACGCGTCACTTAACAGAGGAAGAGATTTGCGATGTTTAAACCTCGTTGTACCCCCCACTCCTTCTTTTTACATGAATCTGCTGCAACTTTTTTATCGAGGCACAGAAATGAGTCACCACTAATTGTCTGTAAACAGGATTTTCAATAAGCCCATGAAGGCTGCTGGTACATCTGTCTAAACATGACAAGTTTGTGTGACGTGTGTGTGTGTGTGTGTGTGTGTGTGTGTGTGTGTGTGTGTGTGTGTGTGTGTGTGAGAGAGAGAAAGTGTGTCAGAGAACACAGCGAGAACACTGATCAAAGAGAATGAAAAAAAGAATAAAATCATGATCATGTAGTTTGTACAAGTCTTAGCTTGCATCATTAGCAGCAATAATGCATTCGAAGCGAACATTCCCTTGCTCCTTTAACGCTCACGCTGACCTTTACCTCAGGCCTGGTTTGCACGTCTGCATACTGTATTTGTGAACACGTGAGCATGTTGTCTTGACCCCAGGCAAGAAAACGCCATGTTAGCATTATATTCCACACGCTAGATGTAGTGCTAAATCAATCTCCTCAAATTTGATGAATCAGCGTTCCATCACGTAGGCTTTCATACTCTGCGTTTACTTTAAAAACCAAGACCAAGACAGTTTGATCAATCCTATCAAGCAGAAAGCTAGCTAAATAATTAAAATGACACGCTCCTAGCTAGCCGTTTGCTGCCGGTCTGGTGTTGTGCTAGCGCTACATTATGTTACAGCTTAGCCCACAAACTTCATACTTAATTATTTCACTAATCGAGTATCTCCAACACAGTTCTCCTCCACTTCTTCTTCCCTTCACCCCCCCCGTCTCTTTTCTGCCTTCCAGACAAGTTAATTTCTCTCACTCTGAAAAGCGTGACAATTCAAAATAAACTTACATAAAGTTCCACATGTTAGTAAGACAGGGCCTGTTTATGGGGGTTCTTGCTGAGATCTGACGTTTTCATGGACGACTTGCCTGCCCAGCCTGTCCTGTAGTTATGCCTCTGGGTCACATGTTAATCTTCCTCCGTTTTTGCCTGTAACGCAAACACGTCCACTAAGGGGCAGGAAATATCGGCGCAGGACGAGCGGAGAAGAAGCAAACAACAGATCAAGACGACGTTCTTCCGGGTTCCAGAGCACAGATACTGCACTATAAAGGTGTTCAAGTTAACCAGATAGGGGACAGTTTGGGATTTTGCAGATTTTCTGCACAGAAAAAGCCAAGTATATTATTTAACACTGCACATTATGAGAGAAGATACAGTTTAATAAGCCCCGCCCACTGCATAGTCCATGGTATGCACCACTTTTTTCCTCAAATTTATTTCAAAACAGTCATGTTGACTACTCCAACATGCTCGCTTGCTAAATAACCCAAACACTAATTTGTTTTGAATAATGACAAGTAATAAAACAAACAATAAATAAACAAATAAACAATGGAGTGGCATGGAATTATTGTTAACACCCAACCCAAAGTGGGTGGCACATCCTGAAGTGTTTTATTCCTCTTACACCACAGCAATTATAATTTTTTTTATTAAAAGAACGATGTCATACTTTATCCATTTAATGTTGTGGAACATCCACTAAACAAGATAGGTTCTGTTCTAACTTACATTATAACAGCTATACTCTCACACACACTCTCACACACACTCTCACACACACTCTCACACACACTCTCACACACACTCTCACACACACAATGTTACCGGGAAACCAGAAAGCATGTATAATCATCAAGACATATCCATGTCGGAAAAATTATACACACACACACACACACACACACACACACACACACATCCAAAATAAGCGAAAACAGTTTAAAAATGTTGTGACAAAACCAGTTCCTTATTTCTTGTTAAGTATGACTTTTTAAGTGCTACAACTAAACCCGATGTAAGCAGCGGTCTGATTTATTTTCCTAAGCTATATAAACGTGGAACACCAAGGTTGCCAGTTGCACCAGCGTCAAGACGACACAGCGTCGAGGGGTCTGAAACGAGAATAGCTCATCCCATACGAATGGGTTTTGGTGACGTTTGAATCACAGAGGTGTTCATTAAGATCTTCAGGGAAACCTCAGGAGATCCCTGCAAGTTGTTTCTAAAAAAAATTCTCAACTAATTATATATATATTTTATATTTTATATATATATATATTTTATATATATATATATATATATATATATATATATATATATATATATATATATATATATATTTTATATTTATATATATATATATATATATATTCTGCAGAATCATCTGTACAAGCTTTATATAATTCCCGTTAGAAACGGCTGACTAGCCGCTGAAACATTGCTGCTTTCCAGATAGGAAGGCAAAGTGCTGGGAAATGACCTCGTCATGAAAACGCGATTTGCGGTTTCTGCTACGTAGCACAAACCGACACATGTACTACGTTAGAAGGTGAGATCAACACAAGGCATGAGAACGAAGCCATCTGTATCCATAAGTCTATTCATAAAGTGTAAAGAAGTTACCGTAGCGCACAGGAAACTGAAACACTTCGATCAAAACACCAACAATGAAGAGAAAGCACCTTTGAGAAAAGTGCTGTATAAATCAAGATATTATTCAAATTCACAAAAATAAACTGAACACTGACAGAAGGCATATAACTACACACAAAAGCAGGTTTTAGCCTCTTGAGTTGAAACATGGTGGTGGTAGTTCTTGTGATTAAGCTTGAAGTATAATGCACACACTATAATAGCGCTATAAGATCGTTTTAGTCAGAGCTTATTAAGTGGCTTCGATTTTGAAAAGATGCTGAATAACTACTATTCTTATTCTTATTATTATTATCAGCATTTATGAACACAAATTGAACAAGGAGAAGAATATAATTATGCACAAAAACTGATTTTATCCTCCAGCCAGTTGATCAGTAAACACCTTTTTTTAGCCTCAGATTATAAACCACTTGGTGGTGGTAGTTTCAGGGTTTACCAACAGTAAGCATTATTATTATTATTCAATTGAACAAACGTACGTAAGCAGAACCTCTAAAGGACAACATAACATTACGAATGAAAAACTGCACTAGAAAGTACGAGAAGGTAAGACAGGAAACGGAAATACTTCAACCAAAGCTAACAAAACCGAGCCACCAAAACACTGCAGCCACCTAGCAGAAATCATCCCAACACACCACGTTATTCTGCTTCATTATCAAGCTGTCCTAACATTTAAACCCAAACCGGGACGTGTTTGGAGAGACGAAGGTCGAACGTGGAGCGAGGGACAGAATGGAAAAGTGCAGATTCCTGCCGAGAGCGAACGTCACACAGACACCCCTCTGCGGAGAGATGGCATTTCCTGAGCGAGGACGGAGTAAAATAACACCATGAACAAACCAACAGCTCGGTCAAGTCCGAATCGGAAAAATACATCTTTTACATCACAAACGGATTATAAACACCACCGTGGAAGCTGTTCTAGGGTGGATTTTTCTTTTTATGTAGCATTAATGACTGTAGCGGTCAGTAATTAACGTCACTCATCACTCATGAGGCGTTCAACGGCATTTCATTTCATAATCCATTCGACGACTTGTATACAGTTGTGCCCAAAAGTTTGCATACCCCTTGCAGAATCTGCAAAATCTTAATACTGTTAACAAAATAAGACGGATTATAAACATCCCATGTTTATTTAGTCCTGTCCTGAAGAAGCTATATCACACAGCAGATATTTACATATAGTCCGCAAGACAAGATAACAGCTGAATTTAGTACCCTGTTGGAAAGTTTACACACACTCGATTCTAAATACTGTGTGTCGTTACCTGGATGATCAACAACATGATGTTTTTATGGTTTGTGACAGTTGTTCATGAGTCCCTTGTTTTGTCCTGAGCAGTTAAACTACCCACTGTTCTTCAGAAAAATCCTCCAGGTCCTGCACAGTCTTTACCTTTCCAGCATCTTCTGCATACCTGAGCCCTTCCCAACAGTGAGTGGCTATGTGATGTTGAGATCCATCTTTTCACACTGAGGACAACTGAGGGACTCGTACATGACCATTACAAAAGGTGCAAACGTTCACTGATGTGCAAGAAGACAACACGATGCATTTAGAGCCAGGGGGAGGGGGTGAAAACTTTTGAACAGGATGATCGGTGTAAATTGTTAGTATTTTGTCTTCTGGGAAACATGCAACTCTCTTATTCAACGTCCGAAGGGCAGTACTAAATGAAAATAAATGAATAAATAAATAAATAAATAAATAAATGAAACATAACTCACACTGAAATGTATCCAAAAATAGCTACAATTTTTTTAAATATTCATTTAGTAAATTATAAAACAAAATCACTTTTTAGTTAGAATTTTTTTTCTTTTTAAAAAGAAAGACATTGAAAAAGACAAAAATATGAATTAAAAGCAAGTAAAATTTTAAACATTACATACAAAACGTGACGTCAGTTTATAAATATGTTTATTGTTTTTAATTAAATAATTCACTTAAAACATTTCACGATGTCCGTGATATCCATCAGAAAAATTTATTGCGACACGACTGATCACGATATTGGTGTTATATCATCATATCGCCCATGTTCCGGTGAACGAGAGAGGACCGAATGACTGAAAGATTCGCCAATTCAAACTCTGACCCGCCGAATATGACAAATATGGGGCAATCTTTGGCCAAAACATCTCTTTAAGAGGCTTAAAAAGTGTGTATTAGTAAGTTCAATCGTATCACAGTCAATATTAACAAGACCTCAAGTTCAAAATGGTGTTCAATATAGAGCTATAAACAACAAGAGGACGAGGACAGACAGAAAAAAAAAAAAAAAAAAAAGTGTGTGTTGGTCCTTAACATTTTTACATCTGGATGATTTGCCTTTCAGATTCCCAGACTACAGGAGCTGCTGCTCAGAGACACGCCAAAATACAGACGAAACCGAATGGAATCAAAAAGGAAGTGCTATCGTTATTTATTTCATGTTGTCATGTGATCAGTATACTTATTTACTCGAGATACACACACAACAGATTAGTGCGTGAACTTGACCACCAATGGCCAAAAAGATGAAAATTAAAGATCGCAGGTCTACTCCAGCGGTCGAAATGGAAAGCAGTGCAGAAATTTTCAGCACAATGCGGTTCATCTTCTAGTCTACTCACAGCTTTCAAGAAAACCAAGACGATTTTGTCTTTACACCTCATAATCAGCCGCCAGAGCAATTCAGCAGCTAATTGGAAGCTTTATGAGACTGTAAATCTGTCTGAGAATCTGAGGAAAGAGTCACAGCTGAATTCGCTATTAAAAATATACAAGTGCGTGCCTTTGGATGTAGATATTTACACATAAAAGCATCTGTTATCGCATGGCTGAGCTTAAAGACGAATAAAATGATACACTCGAGATATTTTCACTTATTTATCACGATTGAGTTTTGCAGGCCACATTACGGGAGGGGGAAAAAAACACAGTTCAAGGACTTTTGTAAGAAAATATGCTGCTGCCTGGATTTTACTTGTGAAAATCAATGTGCAAATATAATTTTTATTTTTTTTAATACATATTTCGACGTGTTTTAACAGTCGCATAAAATTGTATTTGATTGATATAATTACTAGGTTTTTTTTATGTTAAAATAACTGAAAATACACCAGGTGAATGTCCATACAAGCCCTTTTTTCTGCAAGAGAGTCTTTGTTAAATCTTTTACATGAAATTTAAAAAAAGGTTACAGAAGGAAGGCCTAAAAATAAAATAAGGACATTCAGTTTAATTATTTCTGGTCACAACAATGCAGTTGGATGGCTTTATTTATTTATTTATTTTAAAACCCTCATGATACTCTCTATACTTTATATCAAAATAAAAAAGTATCGCAATTTCAATATTATATCACTGCTACAAATAATAATAATAATTATTATTATTATTATTATTATTTCTATCTGAGTTGCTGAAGATAAAATCATTCAAGGCCTGAATTAAAGAGATTTTATTTTATATGATAAACAAAATGTATCATAACATTTAGTTTGACTAATCTTGTGCCGAAAACACACACAAGGTCAAAAGGTTTGTAGGCTTGCACGTTATTGTGTGATTGTTTTGGTTTAGTTAGGCGACCCCGAGTTTGAGAAAAGGTCCTCTATAAACAAAAATGATTGTTAATATTCACAAACAAACTGAACACTGAAAGAAGGAATATAACTATGCGCAAAAGGCAATTTTACCCTCCTAAAGTTCAAGTTGAAACCTGGTGGTGGTAGTGTTTAGGAGTAAAAACAGTACCTTTAGAGTAACATACATCTGTATGCGACCGTGTAATGCTCTTTTGGTCGGATTTTGTTGAGTGACCGTGAGTTTCACAAAAGGCGCTGTATAAACATAACTCTTTTATATATATATATAATTTTTTTTTTTTTACAAAAATTAATTTTTCCTGAACTAGAAAAGATGAAATAGTAGAACCAAGCACTTTTTTTTTATTTTACCATCCAACCAGTTTTATCAGTGCTATAAAAGGTAGAAACACTTAGTGGCGGGTTTTTCAAGTTTACAAACAGAGCCTGAGAAGCAACATGCAAAGCAAATGTTCTTATAAACATTTACAAAAATGAACTGAACATGGAAATAAGGAATATGACTATACATGAAAAGACGCTCAGATTTGATCCTCTAGCTGGTTTTAATTGACGATACGGTTGATCAGTGCTATGAAGATGCTCTAAAAGTTCTTTTGTTTTTGTTGAAACTTGGTGATGGTAGTTTATGGGATTACAAACAGATCCTGAAGAGTAACACACACTACAGTAGCGCTAACCACAACCATTAAACTGTGTAAGATTCTTCCTGTTACATTTTGTTAAAAATCAACCATGACTTTGACAAAGGCGCTGTTTAAATAAACCCCATTTTTAACACCTATAAACACAACGTGAACAAGAAAAGGTAGTATAGAACTGTGCACGAAAATATTTTATCCTTCAACCAGTTTATCAGTGCTATAAAAAGGTTAAAAAAAAAAAAAGTAATAAAATAAAAACATGGTGGTGGTAGTATCTGGATTTACAAACAAAGCCCTTAAAAAAATACACAACAAAAAAAAACATTAAAATGATTTGAACATGAAAGTGAAAACAAAAATATAAAAATTCATTTTTTTTCTTACTGATTTTAACCATTTTGTATTCAAGTCTGTTTTTCTCTCTCTCTCTCTCTCTCTCACACACACACACACACACACACACACACACACACACACACACTTGTAGCCTATATGTAACTACTAAAGCCCTGGATTTAGAAAGCTTGCACTAGAAAGTATAAGAAAGTTTGTCAGAGTAGCAGAAAGAATCAGAAAGGTGTCCAAGGCTCTGATCAGACCTCACAAACTTTTCTTCCCCCTCTCCCCTCCCAGGTGGTTGGTGTTTAACTCTATAACCTGCAGAGCTGGAGATGAAAAGCTCCCACATGAAGCTGCTGTAGAGAGTAAACTCACCTGTACAGTGTGAAAGGCCAGGTAAAGGTTACAGTGTAGTGCGTTTCAGCTCCAGCATCACCTCCACACTGAGAAATGAATAGCTTCTCCTTCTCCTTCCTCTCCTTCCTCTCCTTCTCAAGTCCAACAGGTTGATCCGAGCGCACATCCGAGCCCCAAATCCTCCGCTTTACCACCCGAACCCCTCTCCTCCTTCTTCACACACTTCTTTTACACGTTATTAATCCTCCCAGACGGCTCTCTGTGCTTTTCCTGTCCGGCTTGAATCACTCGGAGAACGGCTGCACTGTGTGTGCGCTTCTTCTCCAAACTAGTAAGCCATTGCAGCTGAGAGGGATTGGCTTCCCTGGGGTTGCCAGATCCTTATAACTCACTAACAGCCTGCTCTCAGAGTTGCCACATCCTCAAGTTTCACATATCCATTTTAGGGTTGCCAAGTCATTGTCATTTCTTTTGGATTGAGGTTGCCAGATTTAGTTGGTAGTTGGTAGTGCAACAGGGTTAAACATTTTCCCGTTCTGTAAATATGTGAAAATCTCAAAAGTATATTTTTGGTGTCATATTTATGTACCTTATTTGGATTGCTATAGTTATTACACTATTTGCACCATAAATGGTAAATGGCCGGCACTTATATAAGCGCTTTTTAACTTTACACTGGTCTCATTCACCCATTCACTCACACACACACTAATGATAGCAAAGCAAACGTTCTGCGGTGTGATGAGCATCTGACATTTTATTGAACTCCTTAAACTCAGAAACCAAGAAGCAGCCATTTTAGATTTTTAGCGACTTCATAAACTCACGAACGCATCGAAATAAGCAAAATCCCCTTTGAAAGCTATGCACTTCACTTTGCATGAAACAGAACTGACCAACTATTACTAACTTATGTTTAGTTTTTAAATTTTATATTTTAAGATGCATCAAAATATTGATTAAAAAATATTCCATCCCTTCGCCTTATGGTTTCTGTACCTCAGTACAGCAGTTTTATCTGCCTTGTTTGCTGGAGGTGAGGCGCATGTAGAAAATTTATTCGAAAAAATACACACGCCTACAAAGAAATATAGGATTTGCAGTGACCAGGAACTGTAGTGTAGTGATATTTAGCTGTGTTTAAACCTGACATTTGTGTGCAATTCTTCCTGATATTCCAGGCAATCCGATCCTACGCGCTCTGTGCTAGTTGCTACCACCAGTTTCACATTATGACGCAAGCAAGCAAGCAAGGCTAGCAATTGACTTCTAATGCTGCAAAAAAAATATTTGGTGCAAGAGAGATAAGGAAATCAGAATCGTTCTTCTCTTCAGCTTGCGGTACAGAAACTTGTTAGACCTGTTGTAGAGATACTGTATCATGTCACACTAGCTTCAAAAGTGTTCAAAGTGTCTGAGTAAAAGTTTTTTTTTTTTTTAAAACAAGGTGTGTACAGCTGAAAACATCCTCCTAAAACTTATTTATGGGACATCGAGCACTAGGTTAATAATTAGATAATTATATTAATATCTCATTTGTAAATTTTGTGCATCACATCCAGTATTTAGTTTGTTGTTTATCGTTCCAAATCTACATCCAAAACACATAATTTCTGCAGCGCTACATAGAGAGGTCCTTTGGCTCAGTTTCACAGCTCATATCTACAAAAAAAACACACAAAAAAACACACAATGCATCATGTTTGATTCATTTTCTGCAGGTGAGTCGACTCAGAGTCGAGTCGCTTTCTCAGACATCTTCATACCCCAGGGTGATCACCCGAGAGCGTTCTCACCGGACTAAAGAACTGCACTGAGATGAGATGGAGAACACACTAAGGTTCCATTCAAATATAAGAATCCTGTCATAATCTTTTTACATACGTTTGAACATTTTTACATCTTTTCATTTAATTATCGTTGAAAGCCAGCTCTCCCAAATTCCCTCCTCTAAATCCATGGAATAAAATGTATGTTAATAAAATATTTCATGTTTTGGTTGCATTTTAGTTGCATAATAATATACTGCATATTGTTATGGAAAAAAAACCAGCAGAAGATAGAAAAGCAGACCAGATGGTATTCGTTTTAATTGCATCAAGGATGATTTAAAAAGGGGGAAAACTGCCAATCTGGAACCCCATGCTGCTGCTCGTGGCTGGGAGGAGATGAAGAGTAATGAGACACCTTCCTTCCATTGACTACTGGGTGTTTGTTGTAATGCAAGATCACAGAACATAGTTACAATAATAATAATAATAATAATAATAATAATAACAGGAGATAAAATAATTGGCTAATAAATGCCTCCAACAAATTTTAATTCTTTAATGAATTCATTTTGTATTCAATTAATGTGAATAAAAAATAAACATATTCATTATTTATGTCTGCATTTATATTTTAATTATCTCTCATTTATATATTTATTTGTTAGTCAATTAGTTAGTTAGTTAGTTAGTTTGTTTGTTTGATAATAAGATACACCACTGAGCATCATAGCAACATTCCGCGTGTTTCTATAGCAACCTTTTGACCTGATATTGTTGACCAGTGAGAGCGCAGAGATGCGTACAAAATCTCATTATCCTAGGGACAAGAAAATACAGAAATAATTTGTACAGCGTTAACTACTGAGGAAATCAATGAATATGAAAATGTAATAAATAAATAAATAAATAAAGATAAATTAATGTTAAGGAAATAAATAAATAAATAATAAATACAAAAAGAGTAATAAGGCTTAAAAAGGAGCAGACATAAATAAACAATAAATACAGAAATAGTCATTATTGACTCGTCATGTCATTTTGTATATTTATCTATAGTGTTCCTTTTTTATTTATAGTACTCATTAATTGCTATTTTTATTAATTAATTTAATATATATATATATGAGTAAATATCAATATATTATGTATATAGTATACCTTATTATAGAAATATAGTATTATATCATTATTTTTTAAATTAATATATGTAAATATAAAACATCAATAATCATATATTTATTCACTGACATTCATTAATCTTATTTCTAATGAAATGATATTTGACGTACTACTCAAAATGTATGTAGTTATTTCAGCTCTTCCACAACACACAACACACAACACACACAGGCAGCGTCTCTATAGAAACCGCTTGTCTATTGGGAGTGAAACACAACGAGGAGGTGTTGAAGTGTTGTGTCCAGCAGGGATTTTTGTCTTACTTTGTCTTCTCCTGTTTCCAAAACACAAACCCATTAACCTTCAACACTCACAGGCTACGCACAGCAAAGCATCAATTAACACCTACAGTGTGGAATGAATGGAGAATTAATGAGTCTGGATTTAGTCTTGAACCAACATGTGTACTGTTAAATAACTCACTTATGGCTGCGTTGGAAAAGTCTGAGACATCGCTCAGTTGTTTCTGGGTGATACAAACTTCTATATTAGGTAATAAACACTCTGTGTCATGCTGTTCAGGGAAAATAATTAACAGCGAGGTGGTGTGATGGAGCGGTGTTGCTGTTACCACCTTGAAGTGGATTGTTTTCCTTAAACAGCATGACACAGAGTGTTTTATTCGTGTTATAACACAGCAACCTGCCACGACACACTTTTTATCCATTTACAGTTACATTTAATGCAACAAGTTAGTTCCTGTTCTCACTTATGTTATAGTTGCTCTACTTTTTCTCTCTCTTGACGTTAGGCGGCTGTAGCTCAGGTGGTAGAGCAGGTTGTCCACTAATTGTAGGCGATGGTTCGATTCCCGGCCCACATGACTCCACGTGCCGAAGTGTCCTTGGGCAAGACGCTGAGCCCCAAGTTGCTCCTGATGGCAAGCCAGCGCCTTGCATGGCAGCATCAGACCATTTAAGACAAAATAAACACGTTACCAAGAAAAGCAACATGACTAAGTGTACAGTCCTGAAGACTTTCCTGTAGTGGAAAAACCTACTGACTGTTACAAAGCACTGATACTGGAGACTCCTTCCATAAATGTTACATAAACAACCTCCCTATGGAAAATTATACATCTTTGTTACATATCAACACTTTTTTCAGGTTTGTTTATTATTAAAGTCCCAGTGTAAGTTATTACTATAGAAATAATACCGTATTAGAACAGTGCATGAATAGAAACCTGCACTACTGTCAGAGCTGCTGTTAGAAAATAGAGAATGTTAGATAATATAGAGAGCAGATCTATTGGGTATTCACAGTCACGCTCTTCTCTCGTCTCTGCTCGGTTGCCAAAGATGGCCTCAGGAATGAGACGTAGGCATTCAACTTCTGAATTCCTTGGCCTGGTCTGAAGCAACCCCCCGTTTCCCCTCCCCCTCCATCGCTGGCCTCATCGCTCACCTTTGAACCAGTGGTCTGAGTAACACACGCTTTCTCCCGCAACCATGACGTCATCTCAGTTTCAAAGACAAGGCGTGTTTTCTCACGTATCAGCCGTATTAAGTCTTCTCAGGTTAATGTAGTTTCAGTGTGTGTGTGTGTGCTCCAGCGTGTGGCACTGTGTGGATGACTAAAAGAGGAAAAATGCCGCTTCTGGCCACAAATGGCAGGGTAGACAGGATTTTAAACATCACACTCTGGAGCAGAACCCGGAGCCGAGTCAAACGCGGCCTATTTTAAACCTAACCACGGAAAGACAGAGAGGAACGAAACGATAGCGAAGGAAAGACAACAACACGTGATTATGGCCCGAGTCTTTATATTTACCCCAGATGCAGAAAAACACTGTGTTACCTCACCAAGTTTACTTCATAAACATGTTCAGTCGATCTATTTCGGATTTTCTTTGCTGCTGTTGTAAACCTTTTTTTTGGTTGTTTGTTGCTAAAATAACTTTTTTTTTTCTCATTTTAATGTTTTTTTTTTTTTTGCCAGATTTCCAGTGTTTAAAGATTTGAATAATCAATGCCAAATATTTAGTTCTTGTTTTGAACATGTAAACTTCATCATTGATTTATGCTTCTAATATTAAACATCCCATTATACAAACTCAGAGTATCTTTTTGTTTTGTTTTTTTTGGTTTTTTACATTCACACCACAATTGTTATAACAGAGGAGACTGTGAGTATAATAAAATACAACAGCATACAAAACAATTCACAAAATACAATAATGTAACAACACAGTACAGCATAGTATAGTTTAGTATAGTACAGTACAGCATAGCATAGCATATTATAGTATATTAAAGCAATGGAATAGTTTAATAAAGTGTAGTACTGCATAGTATTGTATAGTTTTGTATAATATGGTAAGTTGCCCTGGTAAGAGAGTATATTTTGTATAATGTACAGTACAGTACAGTACAGTATAGCATAGTATAGTATAGTACCAAACATCTCTCAAGTGGCTAAATGTTTAGTACAGTGTATGGTATAGTACATTATAGTATAGTATAATATAGTATAGTACAGTATAGTACAGCATAGTGTATCTCTCAAATGACTGTGTTTAGAATACTGTATGGTATAGTACAGTACAATATAGTATAGTATAGCATAGTATAGTACAGTACAGAGCATCTCTCAAATGACTCTCAAATCTCTCAAATGTTTAGTATAGTGGTATGGTATATTACATTATAGTATATATAGTATAGTACATTTTTATTATTAATAAAATAATAACTTAAGCTAATAAAATATTTTGAATTATCATTCTAATATATTCATTCAATATATAGATAAAAAAATAATTAATTTGAATAGTAGCTTTTTAATTCATATTATTTAATCCATATCATTTAATAGTAATGCCTCAGTGTTTAATTTGAATCCTAAAAGAATGATTCGGGTTAATAAACCGCAGCTCTGCTCATCATATTCACCCTGTTTACAGCAGGAAACAGTCTGTCTAGCTAATTTCTTTCGCTTCGAATACACTGCGTGTCTGTTAGAAACAGGCAGGCCGTTTCCCAGCAGGCCGTGCAGGTCGGTATCTTGGGGGAGGTAACACGGCACAGGTTTGGCTACCGGCCGAGAACATGAAAACCTCCGTGGGGAGACCAGAGGGGAGAAAAAAAGAGGGGAAGAGCGGAGGAGGAGAGCGAGCCGTGTGATTGGTGCGCTTGGTAATGGCTTGTCTTGGCTCTGGAAATTTGCTTCTGTCAGCACTTTTGCTGCTGCTCTGAAGAACATGAAGTTAAAACACCAGTTAACCTCAAGAAAAAAACCCTCACAGATGAAAACCGAGAAAGGGAGAGCAAGAGAGAATGCACAGAGAGAGAAATACTGACTTAACTGCTCCTAAAATTATGGGATTACTTTACTTTAGATTTTTATCCCTTTATAGCTTTAAAAGAGCCGGATGAAATGTAAACAGAGAAATGTATCTAACAACCAGGAAGATTTGTAGTTACCAGTTTAACATTGTACAAACTGTAAACTTGAATCGTCACACAGTCACCTCAACAGACATCATCTGGCTTAGTAACGCTAATTTATTACACAGTTTCACATACAAGCCTTATTATGCTTCTAACATACAATTTCATGTTCACGCAATAGTGCCTGGCCCCCTACCTGATCAGTCTGATGCTAACCTGGTAGCTATAAACGTCCATGACTTAGCAACAGTAGCCTCATTCCTCTGGTGCTAAGCTTGTCTCAGCCAACGGACTACATCCGAGGTAAAGTTGGGAATCGTATACATTGTGTTTTTAGAAAAACGTTTCCTCTGTGTTCTATGTAAGGAATAAAACACTCCATGTCATGCTGCTATAGGAAAAGAATCAAAAACGGCATGGTGTGATGTGTGGAAGTGAATTATTTTCAAAGAACACCTGAACATCCTGAAATGGTTTATTCCTCTTATACCACATCAATGTGCCAAATTACTGTCCATTTTTCGTTCATTAAAGAACAGCACGTCATACTTTTTATCCGTTTATAGTTACATCTAATGGTGTGGAACGTCGGCGTTCGACAAATTAATTCCTGTTCTCACTTACGTTAAAACAGTCATTCCCTCACCAGCCTTTTCTGTCTTTCTCGCTCTCTTTTGAAGTTTAAGATTTTTTTTGAAACCCAGCTTGTCATGTCACCAAGAAACCGCAAAGCATGAACTCTTCTGTCCTGAAAATGCTTGAAAATCTAAAGTTACAAAGTCTGACTGTCACACAGCTCTGACACTGATGACTCCTTCCACAAATGTTAAACAAATGCTTTTATGATGTGTGTCTGCCGTACAAGTCGCTGTGAACGAGCCGTTACTATAGAAACCATAACGCATTAGAATGAACGCACTGATATAAACCTGTATTTTATAGCAAAATCCTCAAGTTATACTGATTGTGTTTTCCCAGATGGTAAGGATGAATATATTTTATGCTACGAGTGTAATATAAGATGAGTTTAGGAAGTGTCATGAAACAAATTATAAGCGTACTGTACCAGCAGTTTTTGGAAAATGCGAGTCTCTGGAGCATATGCTGAGATAATTTACTGCAGTAGGAAGTTGAATTGTACGTGCAAAATCTCCCAAGTGAAAAAAAAACAGGAGAAAATCACAGCAAGGGAGGTGTATCAGTATCAGCATTAACATCACTGACTCTTTCCATCTCATTAAATCACACATTGATGGCCACACATTGGATTTTTCTGGCACTTTGCCCAATGGAAATTATAGTAGCTGTTAGAGCAGGATGATGAAGGGCACTAGGCGAGGCTATAGGGAAGGTAATCATAAGCTGGGACTGAACCTGTGACCTTTAGACTCACAGACTGTAATGAACAGCTCTTTCGATGAGTCACTATAGATAACTTTACTTAGTCTACGCCCTTCCGGTTCCTACTACACAGGATGCACATAGAAATCGGTGTCTAGTTATATAAGATATCAAAGAGATGCTCTTTCCTGTGTACTCAAGTCCTTGAGTCCAAATACTGAATTTACAGAGACAGTTAACAATAAAAATGATAAGTCGGAAAAAAGTCGGGTTTTTTTAAATCGCAAAAAAAGCACGAAAGCAAATATGAGATATTGAACAACGTCACAAAGCCTTTTAACAGCTAAACTGGTAGCTATAGACGTCCGCTGCTGAGAATGCTGAATCACATTCATAATGACAGACACAATGACGTCACATTCATACTGACGTCCATGATGATGTCACATTCATACTGACGTCCACAGTGACGTTACATTCATATTAACATCCACGATGACGTCACGTTCATATTAACATCCATGATGATGTCACATTCACACTGACAGACACAGTGATGTCACATTCATACTGACGTCCATGATGATGTTACATTCACACTGACAGACACAATGATGTCACATTCATACTGATGTCCATGATGATGTCACATTCACACTGACAGACACAATGACGTCACATTCATACTGACGTCCATGATGACATCACATTTATACTGATGTCCACGATGATGTCACATTCATATTGACGTCCACAATGACATCACATTCATATTAACGTTCACGATGACGTCACATTCATATTAACATCCACGATGATGTCACATTCACACTGACAGACACAATGACGTCACATTCATACTGACATCCATGATGATGTCACATTCACACTGACAGACACGCTGATGTCACATTCATACTGACATCCATGATGATGTCACATTCACACTGACAGACACAATGACGTCACATTCATACTGACGTCCATGATGATGTCACATTCACACTGACAGACACAATGACGTCACATTCATACTGACGTCCATGATGATGTCACATTCACACTGACAGACACAATGACGTCACATTCATACTGACGTCCATGATGCTGTCACATTCATATTAACGTCCATGATGACATCACACTCATATTAACGTCCACAATGAATCACATTCACACTGACAGACACAATGACGTCACATTCATACTGACGTCCATGATGCTGTCACATTCATATTAACGTCCATGATGACATCACACTCATATTAACATCCACAAAGATGTCACATTCACAATGCCATCCACGATGATGTCACACGTGAACCCCGCCACGATGCCGTAATTACTCCTCAGGAACTCGAGAAGTTGAGGGCTTGTTAATAACAGAAAGTTATTAACAAGCCACCAGAATGAAAATGCCGTCTACAGCAGAAGGAAAGATTTGTGTGCTAATTCTGCATGTTAATGGTTCAGTTCTTTATTTTATTTCAGAAAGGCTAAACAAACTTCTTGTCACTGATGAAACAAAAAAACAAAAAACAAAAAATAAAATCTTCTCTCGGCATAAATTAGGCTACAGGAAATTTCTCTTTGAATGAACTATAATATAGTTTATAAATATGATAAATAAAATAACATTATAATCTCTCTCTCTCTCTCTCTCTCTCTCTCTCTCTCTCACACACACACACACACACACACACACACACACACACGATATAAATAGTGTAATTTTGTAGGTAGGTAGATCCATAGATACATGGTATGAACGCACAAATCGAGATATACAGTCACACTGATATATAATTACACCCCTCAGTTATATATAACTGATTATAATACCACATGGATAAAATGATTATAAACAAATATTACCACCCGATAAACAAACAGCACAGAATCAGAGTTACAGCTGATCAGTTTGACTCGAGCAGTGTTTGGAACGAGTCCAGACCAGACCGACTTGTTCATGAAGCAGGAAGCAATTAAACCCCCGAGTGCTTCCTTCCTCAGTGACGTCCACGTCCACTACATTCCCAGCGCACTCCTCTCCATCTAGTGGGTCTGAAGAGTTATTACATGGACAAGCTTCAGAGACCAGCAACCAGTTCTCATCTTACATATCAACTCCATCAACTTCTTTACAGTTCCTCTGCATCTACGGCATTACAGTGGCGTTCAGCAGTCTGAGAGCAGGACTGAAAATGCTTCTCTTTTCCTTTCTTTACTGATTTAATACCAAATTATGCAATTCATTACAAATTATAGCCTATAATCAGCAACAATTTGAGTGAAGATGAAATGTAAAACGTCTTTGATTTGTCCCGTCCCCCTTTTGCTTAATGACTTAAAGCGGTAACTATAAACCGATCACAAGTATGACTTGTCATTTTTCAATCAACATTCTCGCTTTGTGATCAAATGATCATTTTGATCATTTTAATAATTAAAGTATTTATTAAATCTAAAGCGTTTCTATTTTCCAGTCTAAAATCTGTTCATGTCCATCCTTTTCTTTTGTTCATCTCTCTTTCTCTTAGCGTTGCTCCTTTTTGCTTAAAATTTTGCCTTTTTTAAAAATAAAAATAAATAAAAGTTCTTACCTTTATTTTGTATATTTATTTATTTGTTTTCTCTAAAAACATTCAAAGTTTTAACTGTAAGATTTCAAGAAGAATGTCTTTTTCTCCCCCCAAAAAATTTTAAATCCAGAAAAAAATTCCATAAAAAAAATTGATGAACAGTTTAAATCTTGACAAAAAATTAACTTGTTATTTTTTTAAAAAAAACTGAAATACTTTCTAATATTAAATCAGGTTATATTTTCCAGTCTAAAATCTAATAATTTAAGTTCTTCCATTCTTTTCTTAATTTTTTTCCATTTTCCGTTTATTTATTTTTTTAAATCTCTGAAACTTTTTGAACTTAACGTTGTATTATAAGATATTTATCTAATTTTTCACGAACCTTTAAACGTTTTCTTTTAAGAAGGCTTTTAAGAAGAGTTTTTTTTTGTTTGTTTGTTTAATCCTTTCACTTAAAAACTGAAAAATAACATTTTTGAAACTGTTATGCCAAAACTAAACGATTATTAAATCCATATTCATTAGATATTTTTAACAAATAAACGAAAACAAAATCCAAATTGCTGGCCCGTTTTGACTATGGTTATAAAAAACACCAGTGCAGAGCTGCTCGCTTTAACAAATCAGTTTTATGTGAGTAATTAGGATTATAGTGTTCACAGAGGGGCGATGAAAAAGACCTTATAAAGAAGCTCAATGTTTTATTAAACATACCGGACCTTTAATAGACACCTCACTGTCTCCAAACATCCAAACGTCACTATGTCCACAGTCTCTCTCTCTCTCTGTCTCTCTCTCTCTCTTTCTCTCCTTTCTCTAATATTGGTCAGATAAGATTAACATCAAGAAGATGTAATAAGTGCAGATTAAAAGATGTGATAAATAAATGAAGAGGAAAACCAGATTAGAATCGACTGACTCGGTTGTCAGGAGCTGTGTAAGTCATTCTCGTACATTAAAAAAAAAAACATTTAAATCTTTTCATTTATTTCACACAAAGAAGAAGAATAAAGAGTAACACAGTCAAAGATTAACTAAACGTTAAATTAACAGCTTTATTACTTGCGATGTATTTATGATAGTGCTTTCTATCACAGCTCTGTTGAATCCTGAAATTTGATTGGTCGAAAGGCATTGATTAATTTTTTCTGTAATAGCACGGCTACGATGTAGCGTTGGCTGTAATTCAAATGTTATTGTTTCTATAGTAACAGCTTGTCCGGCGGACGCTCCGTATAATCACCTTGTCAAGGTTTTTACTTGTAAGAAACGTTTATTTAACATTCATGGAAGGAGTCTCCAGTGTCAGCGCTTTGTAACAATCTGAAGTTAAAGCTGTAACTTTATGTTTTCCGACATCTTCAGGACAGAGGGGTTTACGCTTCTTTGCGGTACAAGCTTTCGTTTTTTGCTGTAACTTCAGGAGAGAGATAGAAGGGAAGCTGTTGTTTCACCGAAACAACAAAAAGTATGATGTGTCATTTTAAAAAAAGAAAAATGATTTCCATTATGCAGCTGGAACGTATTAAGGATGTAGGTCCTTAATGGTATCCACTAGACATAACATGCCACCAACAGAAAGCAACAAACTACTTGTAGAGGCCCACAGGGACCAATACAGTTTCCATTACAACCAACACAATTCCCATTATAACCATTAAAACCTTTGCAAATTATATGAGGGATTGTATTGTCTTCAGCAGCGACACCACAGCAATTTAATGATTATTAACCATTTGCATTTATTAAAGCACACCTATGAAATGTGCCTAATTTTGTTTTAAAGGTCTCAATATATTAACAATATTTAACAATATATTCACGTGCATCCGAGGTCAAAAAGCACTTTAACGTGCTCATAATTTAAACTGCAGCATTACCATGGCTTCCTACTTCCAACTTCCTGTATCTTATTTGGCCTAGTTGCAGCTGACCCTTTTCTACGTCCAATTCATTCCAGAGCGTTCTGACCCTCATGGCTTTTCATACCCACAGTCTCTCTGGCGTCACGAACAGCTCCGTTCTGTTGCCACAGCAACCCCTGTTCCCTCCTAGTCTCCCCCCTGTTTTTTCCCCTTACAATGGTACATCCAGCATCCTGCAGCACAATGGTCGCAAGAGGACATCGGACCGTGTGATTCAGCATCGCCTTTCTCGGCTCCCTCACTCTTCTTTTTTTGTTCTTTAACCTTTGTTTTTTTTCTTCTTCTTCCATCAGTCTCTCCATTTTCTCTGCATCATCGTGGTGTTGATCCATGTAGCCCAATCGGGATGTTGTGAATAAGAGTGTGAGTGTGTGTGTGTGTGAGTGAGAGAGAGAGAAAGAGAGAGAGAGAGAGAAAGAGAGAGAAAGAGAGAGAGGACCGGGATCAGCTGGCGCGGAATGGTAGGTCGATATGATGCTGATGTTGATGCTGATGCTGGGGATAAAGGGTGGGGTGATGCTGCTGCTGCTGCTTCTCTGTAGATGCTGATTGAAGGTTAAACATGTTTCCTGCACCTTCTAGTACCTTTAATTCCTTTAAAGCCTGAACATGATTAGAATAAACCAGTGTGTCGTGTAACAGTATATCGTATCGTTTTTGCGTCATCGCGATATTATAATGGTATATAAGGTATAATAATGTATCGCAAAATATAGGCAACTTAAACGTGTTACTGTGTGATTAACCTGACCTGATCTGAAGATGCTGCATGTGTTTGGAAGAAACATAGCCTATCGTTCCGAGTTGCAAATACAAATGCAAAATTTATAAAAAAATGTTAAAAATCACATACGGTAATTGGTTTAAAATCGTCTGGATTATGGAAATTGTAATATATCATGACCTTAGGATGTCACATTGCATTATATTATTCCTTCTCCGTGGTTCTACTGCATCCGGTGTTTTCCCTGCACCATGAGTGTGTTGTTTTTTTTCCCTCTCTCTCTCTCTCTCTGCATCCGTCGTGTTCATTTGGCCTAAACACTGCACGAGAGGTCAAGCGCTCGGAGGGTGCCAAAATGAAAGATGACAGAGATGTGTTAAGCGGTTGACCTTTCCAAAAATGTTCTAACAGCCGTCTGTTTGGATTAGGTTTGGGGATAATACTAAAGATTACACTGAAGGTTGTTCTCAACGTGGCTTATTATGAAATCCTGTGCATTTTCCTGAGAGACGCACCGAACTGAGGCTGTTTATCTTCTCTGGATTTGTTGCGGTGCGACCGATTGCTGCCTTTTTTCCATCCTCTTCCATCTTGGAAGACCTAGAACGAGCATTGGTTTTTTTATTTACCACACAACCCAATGTGCTATGTTAATAACATTAACGATTAAACTGATCTCCTTGTGTTCTAGTATTATGCTAAATTTGGATTTAACACGTATCGGGCTGTAGTCAGCATCGGTGACTAAAAAGTTATGTTGATATTTTTATTGGGGGAAGTTTGTGTATTCAGAGTCTGGTTACACAGTTATCTAAGTCGATTTCAAAATGATAAAAAATCACCTGCTCGTAATTAATGCCTTTTTTTGTGCCAGTTTTTCGTGTTTGAATAGAAACATCAGACACAGGGTTTTACAACAGCACCTAGATCACCACCTTTAAAACGCAATCCCTTGCCTTTAAACGTCGTAAAAATTCGGGGGATAGAAAATATGGACTGCGTATTTTCTCGCTGTCAAATGTAATACGAAGTAACACAATGAGAATGAACGAGAAGTTGCCGAGCAGTGAAATAAATCTAATAGCGGTCCCTCCAGGATGCAAAATCAAGCAAAATCAAGGAGCTTTTTTAAAGTTTTTCAAAATTACCGCAGATTTGGGCCAAGACCCGTCATGTGACGTCATCACAACGCCAAAGCATTCCGCCAAAGATGAAAATAAGTACCGCTTAAAGGTCTCACTTACCAGCAAACATTACTGTGAAAATTTCGTGCAGTTGCAGTTTCGTCAATTCGAGTAAAAAAAACTCGCAAAATTTTTTGGGGGAAAAAAGCCGCAGCAAAATCAAGCGCAATAAAACCTCAGGGAAATCCGGTACGGACTGTAATAGGAGTCTAGTATTTTGTCTATATGTTGATAGTCCTAAATTTGATTTCATGTAACAAAATGGCTTCCACACATTATTCATTAGCTTATAAAATAGCACTTGATCCAGCGCATGCTATTATTATTATTATTATTCTTTTTCTCTTATACCATGCTCTAACATTTAATGGTATGCACAACTTAACGTAACCAAGAGATGCTAAATCTAGGACAGGAATCTACAATCCTGCGTAACCGAGACACGTTTTCGGCAAATCCCTCACAGCTGTCTAATTAGCACTCAATTCTATAGTTAAATCTGGGGTCTGAATTTCTGCATTAAATCCTCACTATGCACTTGGAATATGGCCCGTCATTACTGACCTGTATTCACACATGTGGGACAGCTACTCAAAGCTGAACATTTCTAATGTCAGATTTAGAAGTTTGATGAGATTTAATTTTATTATTTGTGCCCACTTACAAATTTTCTGTTAGGCTTCTGTGTGTGTTTATGTGAAAATTACTCTAAGGCTACAACAAAGCTGAGACCTGATAGCGATAAAATGGGACACATCAAGAAGAACGTGGAGGAATAAATGAAAAAAATGAAGGAATGGATAAAATGGATGGATGGATGGATGGATTGATAGATGGATGGATAGATAGATAGATAGATAGATAGATAGATAGATAGATAGATAGATAGATGGATTGATGGATAGATAAATGGATGGATGGATGAATAAATGAAACAATGAATGGATGAATACAGTCTTAAGAGGTACAGTGTCTTGAGAAGTCTTGTTTTCAAGATAGATAGGTAGATGGATGGATGGATGGATGGATGGATGGGGCGATGGCATTTGTAAATAAGCCTGTCTGACACCTGGAACACATTCATTCAGTGGACTTTTTCAGTCAAACATCTCTCTCTCTCTCTCTCTCTCGTTAGCATTCCTTTATTGTCCGAGTGTGTGATGGCAGTCGGTGCGTAGGATGTCTCAGTATGAATTATTTAAGGGCCTAACCGGGGCTCCTTAATGCATGTGGCTCAAGCTTTTCCGCAAACACTCTTCCTCGTCAAATTGACCTCGCTCTCCAGGGACAGACGAGTTTTCTCAGCTGATCGCATAATGGACCTTCACTGCAAACTCCAAGCCGGCAGTAAAAATTCCCCAATTTCCCTTTCGTAAAATCCCCCAAATTCGTAAGTTGACTAGTGTTAGCCACATTCTTTGACCAGGAAGTAGTGAAATGTGTTAAATTGGACTGCAGAGCATTATACTTTACATATGAAAGGATTTCAGTAATGAATGTGTGTTTATGTTTGTTGTGTGTTTTAGCAAATGCTTCACTATGGGCATT